>NC_081553.1:233731323-233851323 GCF_963082655.1 Stomoxys calcitrans | reverse complement strand
CCTAAGAAGAGATGCCGGGAAAAGAACTCGACAAATGCGATCCATGGTGAAGGGTATATAAGATTCGGCCCGGCCGAACTTGGCGCGCTTTTACTTGTTAATTATTAATAAAATTACCATTTGGTTTTAGGTCAAAGTATTTTCAAAAAGCTGTCGAATGGTTCGCTGGGTTGCGGTTTCTGAACATAGGAAGTCACCTTTAATGGCAGTGCCCTTAAAATCTCTGAAAAATTAGAGGTATTAGAGGAAAAAATGACAAATGGCAAATCATAGCTTCTGAATACATTCAATATCGGAGTGTTCACAACGCATATCTTATCAAATGGAATATGATATTGGCAAACTTTAATAATAAAATACCTCATTATCAATTTTTTTCATATTTTTCATATATTTGACTAGACTGGAAATGCGTTCGTATTCGAAATAAAATCCAAGTAATAACATTCAAAGTTTTTTTTTATCGCCCATGTTTGTACACATAAAAAAAAGTTCTAAATTTTTTTTCAAACCCATTAATGAACATTTTTGTTGTAATTCAATTAATAGGTAAAATTTACTACAACATATTGTAAAATCTTTAGATTAGTTGTGTTTGGCATTGTGTCTTTTTTCAAAGGACTAGAATTTCTCCATGTGTAGATATCGTTTTATCATTAGAGCAGCACTATTCATTTTGTACGTGAACGTTGGCATATTTTTCTTTTACTAGAGATAAGATAAAAAAATCTTCTTGTAAAGATTAATTAAACATTTTTATAATGAATCCAAATAAATATTTGCATTTAAATGTGTCAATACGATTTAATGGAGTATTTTTTTTTTCATGCAAAAAAGTCATAGCGCCGAAGCGATGGTTTTCCCCATAATAGGTCCTAAGTATGGTACAATGTGTTGCGAAATTGACAAAAAAAGAAACTACTGAATAGAAGTACTCCATTGCATCCAGTAAAAACTGGAACTATATGTTCTTCAATATATCGAACTTTCACTTTTGCACAGTATGCCACTGTAATGAAAGCTATTGAGGAATATATTACTTCCGATAAGAATTAGATAACATGCAATTTTTTGTAACAAAAAAATTATCTGACATTGGTTTAGGAGTTATCAAATAATTTTTTAGTCAGTATAAAATATTCATTACAGCTGTTTAGTGCATTTACATGTGGTATTTCAGGCAGAAATTAGGGTATTATAAAGACTCCTCAAAAGTTTCAGCGGATATCAAGCAGCAGTTTTTGTAGTTTTAAAACTATTTGAAGGCAGGACTATGCATCTGAGCACAAGCTCTCTTATTAAAACCTCAAATTGTTTTTAGGATTTTTTTAAAATTATAAACGCAAGTTTAAGAGTACCAGCTCTCACACCACTACACTATGGACGGAATTCGTAAAACAGTGGCAAAAAGTCAATTATTCAAAATGAGATGTTTATACCCTCCACCATTGGGAGGGGGTATACTAATATCGTCATTCTGTTTGTAAAACCTCGAAATATGCATCTAAGACTCCATAAAGTACATATATATATTCATGATCGTCATGACATTTTAAGTCGATCTAGCCATGTTCGTCCGTCTGTCTGTCCGTCGAAAGTACGCTCACGAAGAGGTAAGGCTGGGCGCTTGAAATTTTGCCCAAATACTTTTTATTAGTGTAGGTCAGTTGGGATTGTAAATGGGCCAAATCGGACCATGTTTTGTTATAACTGCCACAGAAACCAATAATGGGTCTTGACTTCTTGAGAGGGCGTAATTCTCGTCCAAATTGACTGAAATTTTACACGTGGTGTTTTGATATCACTTTCCACAATTGTGCTTAGTATGGTTCAAACCGGTTTTTAACCTGAAATAGCTGCCATATAAACCGATCGTGCGTCTTGATTTCTTGAGCCTCTAGAGGGCGCAATTCTCGTCCGAATTGATTGAAACTTTATATGTGGTGTTTTGATGACACTTGCAACAATTGTGCTTAGTATGGTTTAAATCGGTTCATTACCTGATACAGCTGGCATATAAACCAATCTGGTATCTTGACTTCCTGAGCCTCTAGAGGGCGCAATTGTTATCCTATTAGACTGAAATTTTGTACGGATTGTTTTGCTATGACTTTTAACAATTGCGCGAAGTATGGTCTAAATCGGTTTATAATCTGGTATAGCTGCCATATAAACCGATCCTGGATCTGGAATTTTTGAGCCGCTAGAGGGCGCAATTTTCATCCGACTTTGCTGAAATTTTGCATGAGATATTTTGTTATGGCTTTCAATAACTGTGCTAAGTATGGCGCAAATCGGTGCATAACCTGATATAGCTGCCATATAAACCGATGTGGGATATTGACTTCTTGAGCCGCTAGAGGGCGCAATTCTCATTCGACAACTGTGATTAGTATATAACCTGATATACAATAGCTGCCATATAAACCGATGTGGGATATTGACTTCTTGAGTCTCTAGAGAGCGCAATTATCATCCGATTTGGCAGAAATTTTGTACAACGGTTTCTGCCATGACGTTCAACATACGTGTCCGATATGCTCTGAATCTATCTATAGCTTAATACAGCTCCCTTATAAACCGATCTTCCGATTTTGCTTCTTGAGCCCCAACAAGGCACAATTTTTATACGAATGGACTGAAAAATTACACAATGGCGTCTACAATGTTCACCATTGAATTCATTTGTAGTCCGAATCGGACTATAACTTGATATAGCTCCAATAGCATAACAGTTCTTATTCATTATTCTTTGTTTGCCTAAAAAGTGATACCGTGCTAAAAACTCAACAAATGAGATCCATGGTGGAGGGTATATAAGATTCGGCCCTGAGTAATTGAGGGGCTGAATTTTTAACCCAACCCTGGCTCAAATTTTGCATGTTGAGTTCGGTTATTACTTCGAACACATGTGTCGAGTTCGGTCTGAATCTGCCAGCAACCTGATACAGCTCCCATATAAGCTCAACCCACGCTATGAGCTTACGGAAGGCAAAATTTAGAACCGATTAGACTGACATTTTATATATAGTGCTCTATTATCACTGAAAAAGTCCAAGAAGATTTATAAAATCGATCCATGGTGGAGGATTTACAATAATCCGTCTGGCAGAACGTAACTCTTTTTTTCGCTAGCCGAGGTTTAAGTTCTTTACAAACCTTAAAGACAGACAGGGAGACCGCATTAAATCGATTTTAAAAGTCACTACAAATTTAAATATCCAATAGGGCCCAAGTTGAATATTTCAAAGAGCAGCACATGAACTGAAAAAGTTCCTACGCTAAAGCGTTAAAAAACCAGTAAGGAAAGGCAAAAGTTGGGCGGTGCCGACTGTATAATACCCTACACCTACACTATAAGTGCAATGTAGGACCTATATCCAATTCTGAACTAATTCTGTTGAACCTCGGCGAGCAAATATGTTTAAATTTTAAAAACTACGTTTGACAAATGATAGCATTATGGCAAATTATCCAAAATCTGACGAACATATATATGAGAGCTATACCTAAATGTGAACCGATTTCGAGCAAACTCCTCAGACACTATGGCAGTCGTCGAGGAAAGCGTTTTACAAAATTTTTGCAAGATGGGTCAATAAATACGTTGGCTGTGACTCTAGAAGTTAAAATCGGGCGATACATATATGAGAGCTATATCTAAATCTTAACCGATTTCCCTTAAATTTACCAGTAATATTGAGAGTCAAGAGTAAATCCCTCCTGACAAATTTCGAGAACATCGGTTAACAAAAGGCCATTTTCTTGCAATATTACTGGAAATCGGACGAACATATATATGGGAGCTAATCTGAACCGATTTCTATAGAATTCACCAGTAATATTGAGAGTCTGAAGACAAATTTCGAGACAATCGGTTAATAATTGACTATTTTATTGCATTATTACTGCAAATCGGACGAACATATATATGGAAGCTATATCTAAATCTGAACCGATTTCTATGAAATTTACTAGAAATATCGAGAGTCATAAGAAAATCCTTCCTGCCAAATTTCGAGAGAATCGGTTGACAAATGACCATTTTATTGCAATATTACTGGAAATCGGATGAAAATATATATGGGAGCTATATCCAACTCTGAACCGATTTCTATGAAATTAACAAGAAATATCGAGAGTTATAAGAAAATCCTTCCTGCCAAATTTCGAGAGAATCGGTTGACAAATGACCATTTTATTGCTGTATTACTGCAAATCGGACGAACATATATATGGGAGCTATATCTAAACCTGAACCGATTTCTATGAAATTCATCAGTAATATTGAGAGTTATAAGAAAATGCTTCCTTCCAAACTTCGAGAGAATCGGTTGACAAATGATCATTTTATTGCTGTATTACTCCAAATCGGGCGAAAATATATATGAGAGCTATATCCAAATCTAAACCGATTTTTATCAAATTCACCAATAATATTGAAAGTCTGAAGAAAATCCTATTCAACAAATTTCAAAAGAATCGGTCAACAAATGACCATTTTACTGCTGTATTACTGGAAATCGGATGAACATATATATGGGAGCTATATCCAAATTTAAACCGATTTCCATGAAATTCGATAATAATATTGAGAGTCAAAATAAAATCTTTCTTGCCAAATTTCGACAGAATCGGTTAACAAATGACCATTTTATTGCATTATTACTTCAAATCGGACTAACATATATATGGGAGCTATATCCAGATCTGAAGTGATTTTTTCCAATTTCAATAGACTGCGTCTCTAGGCCGAAAACATGCCTGTACCGAATTTTAAGACGATCGTATGAAAACTGCGACCTGTACTTTGTACACAAATTAATATGGACAGACAGACGGCCATAGCTAAATCGAATCAGAAAGTGATTCTGAGTCGATCGGTATACTTATCAGTGGGTCTATCTCTCTTCCTTTTGGGTGTTACAAACTAATTCACTAAGTTATAATACCCTGTACCACCGCCGTGGTCTGTCTGTCCGTCTGTCCGTCTGTCCATGTTAAATTGTGTACAAACTACAGGTCGCAATTTTCATCTGATCGTCTTCAAATTTGGTATGGACGTGTCTTTCGTCCTAGAGACGAAGCCTATTGAAATTGAAAAAAATCGGTTCAGATTTGGATATAGCTCCCATATATATGTTCGTCCGATTTGCATTAATACTGTAATAATTGTGTCATTTGTAAACCGATTTTCTCGAAATTTGGCAGAAACGATTTTTTTATGACTCCCGACATTACAGGTGAATTTCATAAAAATCGGTTCAGATTTGGATATAGCTACCATATATGTTCGTCCGATTTGCAGTAATAATGCAATAAAATGGTCATTTGTTACCCGATTCTCTCGAAATTTTGCAGGAAGGATTTTCTAATGACTGTCGACATTATATATATGTTCTTCAGATTTTGGGTAATTCGCAATAATATTGTTATTTGTTAACCGTAGTTATTACAGTTCGAACATATTTTTGCTCGCCGAGATCCATCTAAAATGGTTCAGAATTGGATATAGCTCCCACATTGTACTTAAAGGGTATGTGTAGGGTATTATACAGTCGGCACCGTTTGACTTTTGCCCTTCCTTACTGGTTTTTTCACTCATAACAAACAAAAGTTCTGTTAAAATTAATTATTCCAACACGCTCATGATTTTAAGGCAGCACCGAGCACATAGAGTTGCAACGAGAATGCTTTTGACATAGTTAAAGCAGAGACGTATACAAATTTTCATTTTTCTGTACTGTGGATCTTTTTTTTTAAATATTCAACTTTTTTTGCCAATTTCAATACGTGAATTTTTATATATAATATATACTTAGATTATTTTTTGTTTATCAAATCTTATCATGTGAGTGAGTCAGTATAATTTTAATAATTTTTTTTTTTCATCTCATTTTCAATTCTAATGGCGTTGTTTCATTCTACTGAAGCTCCAATAGCGTTTACTTGAAAAATACCTTTGAATTTTTTCGATTTATTTAAATTTATAACAACTTTGCCCGTCAACAGTTGACCTGTAAAATAGGTCCCGTACTCATTTTGATCGAACGATATAACACAATTGGCGGCCATCACTGGAATTTTTCCGTTCCTCTTAGCCAAGGTTCAATAACGACATATTCGCGTATGCTCCGTAGCAGTTAAGCGTAAGGCTTTTTGTTATTAACTGAAATTTTAGTGGGCAACTTGTTAAGGCATATCTGCCTGCAATTGTAGGGTATGGTCGTCAATTAGATGAGATAAGAAAAAAAAAAAAAACACAAAAAACAAACCAAAACATACACGGCAGTTAGAGTCGGTTAGCCGCTCTCTTTCTCCGATACGAAAACAAATCCATAACCAGTTCAGGTAACACTGGCTAACAATTGATGCGGAGAGAATGACACGTTTCGTCATTAATTTTTTGAAATAAAATTTCAAATCGAGTTTTTAAATACACGCAAAATTCTTGAGCTTAGAATACAATAAACAATAAAATAGAGACTGGAATTTGAATAAATGTTTTAGCTTATTGTTAAAAAAAAACACTTGGACGATAGCAAAACTATAACCAGCTGTAGCTAAAACGTCATTTCCTCAACCTGAGTTATTTTTCAACTCCAACGAATTCAGTATGCTAACGTTCAAAAATGTTTCAAGAAATTTATAGGCTCCATGAATTTGTCAGTATAAATATGATAATGGCTTCAGATGAATAGGCATAGGTTTGAATTATGTCTTCAGACCAACTAAATGAACTTAACAGATATGTTTTTTTTTTTTTTAATAAAATAAAATAAGTAAATCGGAATATAAATGCGTCTTTTATGGGGCCAAGACTTTAAATCGAGATATCGGTCTATATGGCAGCCATATCCAAATCAGGACCGATTTGGTCGAAGTTGCAGCAAAATGTCGAAGAGCCTAACACAACTCACTGTCCCAAATTTTGGCGCAATCGGACAATACATGCGCCTTTTATGGCCTCAAAACCTTAAATCGAGAGATCGGTCTATATGCCAGCTATATCCAAATCTGGGCCGTTCTTTGCCAAATTCAGTTAATGCGGATATCGAATTCGTGCCATTGTAACCTATGACGCTGAACGCGTTCGAATCCTGGCGAGAACATCGGTGGTTGGCGACATTTGCGGGGTACAATGCCATGGATGGTCATTTAAAACAGTTTCCCCAAAGAAATGCGGGACGCCGTTCGGATTCGGCTATAAAAAAGGTCCCTTATCATTGAGTTTAAACTTGAATCGGAAAGCACTCATTGATGTATGAGAAGCTTGCCCCTGCTCGGTTTCTGGTGTTTCTAAAAATTATGGTAATGAGAAGTGCTTTTTAAGGAGGAATGGCACCTCAGACATTTTGACTGAAATTTGGATATCAAATTCATACTGGACTTCCAAATCACTTTAATTTGAACCCCATATTGCCATGGCCAGTATATATGTACCGTTTGAAGGGTGTTTTAGGGCTGGGGCGGCCACCGGCACTTGGCTTCAAATTCGTTTTCTACATAATGGGTTAAAAACCCCATTTAACGTATCTATAGGAGGATGTCATATTTGTAATCTACTCCCAAATACCTTTCATTTAAGGGCCATATTGCCATGGTCGGCTAATATGGCCATTTGGGGGTATTTGAGGTTGGGCGACATACCATTACATGGACCTAATGTTATATGCCATTTTTGTAATCTACTGTTTAATACTTTTCTTTGAGTGTCAAATTGATGTGAACTTCGAATATATCTGTTTAGAGGAGATTTGGGGTTGGGGTCAAACCGGTACTTCGCATAGTTGTTGGAACGAGTCGGACGAGAATTGCGCCCTCTAGAGGCTCAGGAAGTCAAGACCCAAGATCGGTTTGTATGGCAGCTTTATCAGGATATGGACCGATTAGAACCATACTTCGCACAGTTGTTGGAAGTGAGATCAAAACAATTTTGTGCGAAATTTCAGTCAAATCGGGCGCACTTTAGATGCTCAGGAAGTCAAGACCCAAGAACGGTTGTATGGCAGCTATATCAAAATATGGACCGATTTGGCCTATTTACAATCCCAACTGACTTACACTAACAGGAAGTATTCGTGCAAAATTTCAAGCGGCTAGCTCTACTCCTTCAAAAGTTAGCGTGCTTTCGACAGACAGACATACGGACGGACGGACGGACGGACATGGCAAGTTCGACTTAAAATGTCACGGCTATTAAGAAGATATATACTTTATGGAGTCTGAGACGCATATTTCGAGGTGTTACAAACAGAATGATGAAATTAGTATACCCCCATCCTATGGTGTAGGGTATACAAAATTTTATAGCCTATTGTTCTCTCTGGACCAGTCTGTGAAAAATTCAAGAAAATCGATTCTGCTGTTTTCGAGGTTGGACGGAAGTCTTTAATTTTGGTAAAAAAGTGTAAATTTGACATAAACACATTCCATGCTAAGTAGGAATTTTCTATTTGCTACTATCTGTATACTAGTGTAATAGATAATACATTTTTTTCGATGAGTAATAAATTTTTTTTTCGCTTTGTCAAAAATTTATAAAAAAAGGCTTAGATAAGACCCGAACTGACGTTCGAATCTAGTGTGAAAAAAACTGTCTATTTACTTTAAAAATATGTTTGTTGTGTGGGTAGAAAATTACCAACTCTCATATAAAGACAACAAGTGAATATTTTGGCCTGAATTTATATTTTTGGTAATTTCCTGAAAAATAACTTTCAAAGAATGGAAGTACTGAACAGCGTTTACACATGTTGTTTTGGTGGAATGTGAAACTTTTAACGGCTGTGAGAGGTTATGAGAATGCAATAACATCTCAACTTGACTTAAAAATTTCTTTTGCCAAGGATGCCAACCACCCACGGTGGCTGTTTAATTCGCCAGATGCCAATCCGATAGACTTTTCTATTTGGGCTACTTGAGAGAGCAGGTAAATGACTAAAAAATATGTTAGTCTGGATGCACTGAAGAGGAATTGTACGGAATGGGCCAAAATACCGGCAAAATACATTCGTGCAAAGGTGAAGGGTATCTGAAAGATAGTCCACTTCCAAAAATGTTTGTTATCTGAACGATAAAAATATTGTCTGTTTGCGTTTTTTATTTAAATTTTTTCTTGATGCTTTAAATTCAAAGAATAGTATAGCAAAGAACTTATAAAAGTTGAGCAAATGTGTGTGATTATTCAAAACACTATGAGTGGATCACGATTTCTGAATGAGGATGTCCCCACTAGGATTACGAGGAGTAGCACCAGCTAGCCAGATATTTCCATTGCATCCCCTGATATCCTGAGTGTCGTATCCAGGCAAGCCGTCATGTCTTTCCGGTTAGACCACCCCCCCATAATTCTCACCACTAACCGATCACCCGACTTCATAGCCTGTGAGAGCCGGACGTTTATCAATCAGAAGAAGGCCGATTTGGCTGGCTTCATAGGGTATACCAATCGCCGCTTCAGCGATGTGCCACCCTCCTCGGATATGCTAGTTGCCGAGAGAAAATTTCGAGACATCAATAACGCAGCAGCCGCTCGCTCTATACCAGCCGGTCAAATACTCCAGGTGCGGCTCAATTTCCCGGCGCAGGCAGTGGTTCTCGCAGACGAGCGTGATGGGATTCGATGTGGTCTACGAGTCGATAGACAGCCATCGCAATTTACCGTGGGCAAAGTTACGAATGTCATCCGTGGCGCCAAATCATCCAGGGCATTGGGCCCCGACGGAATCTCTACATTGATGTTGAAGAATCTGGATTCACCTGGAATTTAGTACCTTACTTTTGTTCTCAACCTGTCTTTGAACACTCGTATAGTTCCCGATGTCTGGAAAATGGGCAGAGTGATCCCGCTACTGAAGCCTGGAAAGGACCCGAGTTTGGGAGAGTCGTACAGACCGATATCCCTTCTCTCACCAGTAGCAAAAACGCTTGAGGCATTACTCCTCCCGAGCCTTGTAGGAGAATTTCCATTCGCCGAGCATTAAAATGGATTTCGAAGACTGTATAGCACAACAACTGCTTTGAATGCCATCACCGCACGCATTTGCCGTGGCTTCGATCATCCCAGGCCATGTGATAGGACGGTCCTCGTGGCACTGGACCTATCGAAGGCATTCGACATGGTCAGCCATGCCAAACTATTTGAGGACATCGCCAACACGTCGCTCCAGCCAGGCTTGAAATGCTGGGTCGCGAATTATCTGTGTGGTCGCCAGTCATTCGTGGAATTTAGGGATAAGAAGTCGAGGCACCATAGAGTGAAACAGGGAGTTCCCTGTGGTGGGGTGATGGGGCGATATCTCCGGCACTGTTTAACCTCTATCTGTCCTCCATTCCACTCTCTCCAGACGGCATAGAGATCGCATCATATGCGGACGATTGTACGATCATGGCATCAGGCCCCCTAACCATTGATGACATCTGCGATAGGTTGAACGTCTACCTCAACGAACTTGCCTCATATTTCGCTGCAAGAAATCTGAAGATATCTACCACCAATTCTTCGGCTACATTGTTCACTACAAATGCGAGTGGGGTGAATACTGAGCTGACTGTGATGGTCGATGGAGAAATGATTCCGAAGTGTCCCAAAATACTTGGAGTCACATTTGACAGCTCTTACACATTCTTCCCACATGTCACAGCAATTTGCGATAAAGTCAAAAGTAGAAACAAAGTCCTCAAGTCACTTGCTGGCAGCACTTGAGGTGCAGACAAAGAAACTTTGTTGCACACGGAAAAAGCAATTGGCTGGTCTGTGGTAAGTTATGCAGCGCCAGTGTGGTCTCGTCAGCTTTGTGACATGCAGTGGAATAATATTCAGATTTGTCAGAATGCCGCCGAACTGCGACGGCTGACTCCTCAATTCTCATGTGAACCACCTCCATCAGGAGAGAATGATCCTACCAGTGCGAAGACATAACTACTTGCTGTCAAAGCTATACCTTGTGGGCTGTTATCGCAGAGACCCTCCAAATCATCATCTTGTGGATAGATATTCACCGCCCAGAAGCCTTAAGGTAGATCTTTATGATCTAGAGCGTGAGGTCCACAAGAGTACCCCTAGATCAAGCAGGTCTAGACAACATTCATGCAGCAAATGCGTTAAATGGCTACCGGGTGAATGTAGTCCTTGCAGAACGACCGCCTCCCATTGCACCTGAAGAAATTAACCTCCCCCTGCAAACCAGCATAGTACTGGCTCAATTACGTTCCGGCAGATGCAGCCTCCTCAACTCTTACAAAGCAAGGATTGATGCCGACGTGCAAGATGTATGTGCCGATTGTAACCAGGGACCGTACGATACACGCCAGATCCACTCGACTCAGACTGTGGACGCACCCCATCTTAGTCGCAGAGTTCCTGGGTCTTGTCACTCAACAGAATCAAGCAGACGAAAGATAGAACACAACAAACTGCTACAACATCAGCAAAACGATTTCTGATACCCCATGTATCTTCACCAACACCTTTGTCAAATTGACATTTAGGTGCCATATATACCCAAAGACTATTGAGTATGGTGTAGAACACGCTTTTGTTTTGAAACACAACTAGAAGGGGCACAAGAAGTCGGTTTATATGGGTGTTATATCAGGTTATAGACCGATTCGGACCGTACCTGGCACAGTTGTTGGAAATCATGACAAAACACTACATGACAAATTTCAGCCAAATCGGACAAAAATTGCGTCTTGTAAGGGCTCAAGAAGTCAAATCGGGAGATCGGTTTAATGGGAGATATATACAAATCTGAACTGATATGGTCTATTTGCAATCCCCAATGACCTACATCCATTGTAAGTATCTGAGCAAAATTTTATGCGGGTAGCTTTACGCGTTCGACCGCTGTCGTGATTTCGACAGATGGACGGGCGGACGGAAATGGCTAGATCGACTTAGAACGTCGAGATGATCAAGAATATATATACTTATGGGGTCTTAGACAAATATTTTGATGTGTTTCAAACGGAATGACTAGATCAGTATACCCCCCTCCTATGGTGGTGGGTATAAAAATGAAGATATTGAGGTGAAACTTTGCACAGATCCTTTTGTGGCCATAAGCAGGTTAAATTATTATAGCCCCATATACTTCGATCTCTCGATTTAAAGTGTTTATTACCCGATTTGGCTGAAATTTGGCACAACATCCATGCGGAATATGGTTCTAATCGATCAATATCTTAGTATAGCCTCCATATAGACCGATCTCCCGATTTAAGGTCTCAGTCCAAATTTCGCTGAAATTTAACACAGTCAGCTGTGTTTGGCCATTCAACGTCAGTGTCGTTATGATGTATAGCCGCCATATAGACCGATTTCCCTTTATCTCACCCACTCATAATGTATTTGTTACCGATTTTGCTGAAATTTAGAGGAGTGAAACATGTTGAAGCTCTACAATTCCCCCAGAATATGGTGCAGATCGGCTAATATTTGGATATATTGATCACCAGATGTATGGTCTTGATGGGGGTATACTAATTTCGTCATTCTGTTTGTAACACCTTGAAATATGCATCGGAGACCCCATAAAGTATATATATTCTTGATCGTCAGGTCATTTTGAGTCTATCTAGCCATGTCCGCCTGTCCATCCGTCTGTCCATCCGTCCGTCCGTCTGTCCGTCCGTCCGTCTGTCTGTCGAAAGCACGCTAACTTGCGAAGGAGTAAAGCTAGCCGCTTGAAATTTTGCACAAATGCTTCTTATTAGTGTAGGTCGGTTGGGATTGTAAATGGGCCTTATTGGTCCATTTTTTTATATAGCTGCCATATTAACCGATCATGGGCCTTGACTTCTTAAGTCTCTAGTGGGCGCAATTCTCGTACGTGGTGTTTTGGTTTGCACGTGGTGTTTTGGTATCATTTTCAACAATTGCGCTAAGTATGATTTAAATCGGTCCATATTTTGATATAGCTGCCATATAAACCAGTTTGGGGTCTTGACTCCTTGAGCCTCCAGAGTGCGCAAAATCTTATCCGATTGGAATGAAATTTTTCACGACGTGTTTTGTTATGATATCCAACAACTGTAATAAGTATGGTTTAAATCGGTCCATAACCTGATATAGCTGTCATATAAACCGATCTTGGGTCTTGACTTCTTGAGCCTCTAGAGGGCGCAATTCTTATCCGATTGGAATGATTTTTTGCGCGAAGTATTTTGTTATGGTATCCAACAACTGTGCCAAGTATAGTTCAAATTGGCGCCTAACTTGATATAGTTGCCATATAAACCGATCTTGGGTCTTGACTTCTTGAGCTTCTAGAGGTCGCAATTATTATACGATTTGCCTCAAGTTTTGTATGACACTTTACCATCAACATACGTATTTATAATGAATCGGTCTATAGCCTGATACAGCCCCCATATAAATCGATCTCTGTATTTTACTTCTTGAGCCTCCAAAGGGCGCAATTTTTATTCGAATTGGCTGACATTTTATACAGGTCTCCATCATATAATATAAGTGTGGTCAAAACCGGACCATATCTTGATATCACTCTAATAGCAGAGCAAATCTTTTCGTATATCCTTTTTTGCATAAGAAGATATGCCGGGAAAAGAACTCGACTATTGCGTTCCATGGTGGAGGGTATATAAGATTCGGCCCGGCCGAACTTAGCACGCTTTTACTTGTTATTACCTGATTAATTTTGCGAAATAATTTTCGTTTAACACCGAAAACCTTCAAATACTTCTACTTCTGCTTCAATTTTAAATTCTTTTTAAATGCTCTAAATCTTCTATGACAATATTTAGCATTTTTTTGTGAAGGTCACTTTCTTAAAATTTATTAACGTTTTTCGTTTGTTTACGAAAATATTTATGTTAGCTAGTAATTAATTCAAATAAAACCCTCGAAATTATTGTTTTTCCACTTGTTTTTTTCTTCTCATAAATATTTGGTACTTCTTTATCGCACATTTGCCTACCAAGTACAAATTTGAATGTTCAAGTTCATGTTACACCAGATAAGGCAGCAGTTACAGCGAAATATCTTTGATTTGGGAAACTAAAGTGGAAGAATTTCATTTACTGTTTCACTTCCATGGGGTTTCAAACTCAGGGGTATTTACCCAAGAGAACGAGCTGGTAACCTGCATTCAGTCGTTTCATTATCGTGAGTTGATAAAGCATTTCTCAGATAACTTCGAGTGCCCCCTGGCCTACAACGCTCGACTGGATGGAACATTTTAGCAATTTTTTTAGAATATTTTCGCCAAAGTTTCTGAGCTGAGGTGCAGATCAATATAGGCATTAAAGCATAGTAGTTGATGTCGCAAGGATCGGAACAATAGAAGCATATTCGGAAAATGGTGGTCACTTGCGAAATACAATTTGAAAATAATCCCGAGGGCTGCTACTTCGGTGGCCAAGTTATGACTGGGAAGATTGTTTTGTCTGCGGATAAAGTGAAGCAAGTGAAGGGTAGGCGCTTTACTATTTTTTGTTTTCATCAACAAAACACAATATGAGTCACATGCTAAAGTTGTCTAACAAATGCACTTCTGTTCTGTATTTACAGCTGTCGTTTTAAAAATAAGAGGTTTTGCGCATACCTCGTGGTCGGAGAAGACCAATGATAAAACCACACATTATAGTGGTCATATAGATTACATCAACTCGGTGACTTATCTCTTGAGTCCGAAAAGCTCAGGTAAGTTCTGCTTTTATAATCAACTGAGAGAGTACAATAAATTTGTTATTGAACTGTTTTCTCAGATGAGTCATTGTTCATTGAACCTGGCATACACAGTTTCAACTTTGCCTGTCATATACCCTTAAATTGTCCTTCGTCCTTTGAGGGCCTGAGAGGACATATACGCTACATTGTCCAAGTGAATATGGAGAGGCCTTGGAAGTTTGATCAAACATTTAGCCGGGGATTTACAGTGCTGAAAATTTTAAACCTTAACTATGATACCCCACTGCTGAAGGTGAGTCATATTCATTTTACAGATGCAGCAGATAAGATTACCCGCTTTGGCAGGTCACCGAATAGTGGTTTATGTTTGCCTTCGATTTAATCAGATAGTGTTCAAGCAAAAGTTTTCAACGTCTGGTGGCAAAATATCAATAAACAAGTAAAACGTGCTAAGGTCGGTCGGGCCGAATCTTATATACCCTACACCATGGATCGCATTTGTCTTAGGCAAAAAAGGATATCAGAAAAAATTTGCTCTGCTATTAGAGCAATATCAAGATATGTTCTGGTTTGGACCACATTAAATTTTATGTTGGAGACCTGTGTAAAATTTCAGCCAATTCGAATAAGAATTGCGCCCTTTGGGGGCTCAAGAAGTAAAATAGAAGGATTGATTTATATGGTAGCTGTATCAGGCTATAGACCGATTCAGACCATAATAAACTCGTATGTTGATGGTCATGAGAGGATCCGTCGTACAAAATTTCAGGCAAATCGAATAATAATTGCGACCTCTAGAGACTCAAGAAGTCAAGATTCCATATCGGTTTATATGGCAGTTATATCAGGTTATGAACCGATTTGAACCTTATTTGACACAGTCGTTGAAAGTAAGAATAAAATACGTCATGCACAATTTCAGCCAAATCGTATAGGAATAACGCCCCCTAAAAGCTCAAGAAGTCAAGTCCCCAGATCTGTATATATGACAGCTATATCAGTTTATGGACCGATTTGAACCATACCTGAACCGTCCATCCGTCTGTCTGTCTGTCGAAAGCACACTAACTTTCGAAGGAGTAAAGATAACAGCTTAAAATTTTGCACAAAGACTTTTTATAACTGTAGGTTAGTTGGGATTGTAAATGGGCCATATAGGTCCGTGTTTTGATATAGCTGCCATATAAACCGATCTTGGGTCTTGACTTCTTGAGCCTTTAGAGGGCGCAATTCTTATCCGATCGGAATGAAAATTTTGCACGACGTGTTTTCCTATGATATCCAACAACTGTGCCAAGTATGGTTTAAATCGGTCCATAACCTGATATAGCTGTCATATAAACCTATCTTGGGTCTTGACTTCTTGAGCCTCTAGAGGTCGCAATTATTATCCGATTTGCCTGAAATTTTGTACGACGGATCCCCTCATGACCATCAACCTACGTGTTTATTGTGGTCTGAATCGGTTTATAGCCTGCTACAGCTCCCATATAAATCGATCTCTCTATTTTACTTCTTGAGCCCCCAAAGGGCGTAATTCTGATTCGATTTGGCTGACATTTTACACAGGACCCCAACATATAATTTAATTGTGGAACCGGACTATATCTTGACATCGCTCTAATAGCAGAGCACATCTTTTCTTTTATCCTTTTTATACCCACCACCGAAGGGTGGGGTTATATTAATTTTGTCAATCCATTTGCAACACATCGAAATATCCATTTCCGACCCTATAAAGTATATATATTCTTGATCAGCGTAAAAATCTAAGACGATCTAGTCATGTCCGTCAGTCTGTCCGTCTGTCTGTTGAAATCATGGTACAGTTTTTAAAAACAGAGATATTGTGCTGAAACTTTGCACAGATTCTTTTTTTGTCCATAAGAAGTTTAAGTTCGAAGATGGGCTATATCGGACTATATCTTAATATAGCCCCGATATAGACCGATCTGCCGATTAAGGGTCTCAGGCCCAATAAAGCCACATTTATTATCCAATTTTGCTGAAATTTGGGACAGTGAGTTGTGTTAGGCCCTTCGACATCCTTCGTCAATTTGGCCCAGATCGGTAAAGATTTGGATATAGGCGCATTTATTGTCCGATGTCGCCGAAATTTGTAACAGTGAGTTAAGTTAAGCCCAGATCGGTTCAGATTTGTGTATAGCTGCCATATAGACCGGTCTCTCGATTTAAGGTTTTGGGCCCATAAAAGGCGCATTTATTGTCCGATGTCGCCCAAAATTTGGGACAGTGAGTTGTGTTAAGCCACTCGACAGCTTTCTTCAATTTGGAACAGATTAGTCCATATTTGGATATAGCTGACATATAGACCGATCCTCCGATTTAGGGTCTTAGACCCATATAATGCACATTTATTATCCGATGTCGCCGAAAATTGGGGCAGTGGGTTGTATTGTGTCCTTCGACATCCTTCTGCAATTTGGCCTTGGTCGGTTCAGATTTGGATATAGCTGCCATATAGACCGATCCCACGATTTAAGGTTGTGGGCCCATAAAAGGCGCATTTATTGTCCGATGTCGCCAAAATTCGGGACAGTGAGTTAAGTTAAGCCCTTCGACATACTTCTGCAATATGGCACAGATCAGTTCAAATTTGAATATAGCTGCCACATAGACCGATTTCTCGATTTAAGGTTTTGGGCCATAAAAGGCGCATTTATTGTCCGATTTCGCCGAAATTTGGGACAGTGCGTTTTGTTAGGCTCCTTGACATTTTTCTGCAACTTGGCCCAAATCGGTCCAAATTTGAACATAGCTGCCATATAGACCGATATATCGATTTAAAGTCTTGGCCCCATAAAAGGCGCATTTATAATCCGATTTCACTGAGTTTTGACACTGTGACTTATATTAGGCTTTTCGACATCCGTGTCGTATATGATTTAGATCGGTTTATTTGTATAGCTGCTAAAAAGACACAATTGAACGATGACTTGTACTTATTAGTATTTGTTATTGCTGCTATGGGTCTCCATTTTACCGGATTTTGACGAAAGGTGGTTTTTATATATATATTCTAAGTTCGGCCCGGCCGAACTTAACGCCTTTTTACTTGTTTCAATATATCATTAGCCATTTCAGGTCTTATTGCAGATTCTTGTCGATCACCACCATTGCATTTGGCAACGCTACCAGTATCATTATGACGGTTTGTGGTGCGATACACAAACATTTTGTGCACTTTGAAGTGTTACAGATCACCAACAAAAGCCGGTTGTGATTTTCCTGCAAAAGCTTAATCAATCACATTATTGCACTTGAACAAGAACACTACCGTATGCGTTTCCTTAAACCCCAGAAGATGAATTTATTGCCTATTTGGCTGAAATTGTCCATAATGAGTTCTGCAATGACCTTCAAAGAAGGGAAGGGCTGCGTCGTTAACAATGGTACAGCGTATTCCTTGCCAAAGTGATTCGGTCGAGCTAAATCTTAAATACTAATAATTATTGATAGCGATTTCAAACATCGAACAGTCACGGCAATTATAGCTGCTTATTATTACGAATTAAGATTTTTTGTTTTGTTTTGTCCTTCATAATGTATTTAATCCTTGCATTTTAATGTACGTACAATTTTATACTCATATATGGAAAATTGTTTTTTCTAGTTACCCGCCAATAGCGAAATGACCAAAGTATTCTGCTGTGGACCCATGAAATCAGATCCCTTGCAAATGCATGTTCAACTATCACAGACTGGTTATGTACCCGGGCAACTCATCCCAGTGACTATTCTTGTTCATAATAATACCAAGGTGCAGATTACCGAAGTCTGTTTACGTCTGGTCATGATGGTCTGTGTTTATAGCCAAAATCCTCGATGTAAGGCCACAAGTGAAAACAGGACAATATCAAAATTGATAGGGGATCCCGTGCCAGTGTTGTGTAATAAACAATTCACCTACTTGCTGCCAGTGCCGGCAACACCACCCACTTGCTTCAATTTGTGCAGCATCGTTCAGGTAGGATATCGCATTGAGGTTGCGGCCAAAATGAAAGGGGTTTTCTACACAAACCAGGAGATACATGTGCCGGTGACCATAGGGAATGTGCCATTAATGGATGTTGTACAGCAGCAACCAATGGCAACGCGTGCAAATATGTTGAGCGCTCCAGAGGAAGAGGTGGCGGTACTGGAGACAAATAACCTTCCCTGGTCGGATAATGAAAATATTCGTAAGTTGTTCTCAAGATTTTATTATGAAATTAAAATACATTTTGTTCTATGTCTTGTTTTAGCTTGTCCCACTTTTGAGGCGTCTGGTTTTATGCCTCAAGCTGAAATTGCTGATCCCAACCAACATGATTATGGAGAAACGAACTTTTCCCCCAAATACCCGGTTTTTAATATACCCAGTCCCACGATTGAAGAAATTACAAGCAATAAGAATGCAGATGCAAATAAATCTACATGGTTATGAAAAGAAAACAAGAATACAAATATTTGTCTTATTTAAATAATTGCAACGGCTGGGGAAGCGGTGTAATTTCCATCAAATTGAGATTTTTACTACCTTGTTTAAACAAGGACAATTTTTGGGGCTACCACTTTCACAGCACAATTGATTCTAAACATTTCTTTCCCACCACCATGCGTTGTCGGGTATACTAATTTAGTTATTCCGTTTGTAGCACCACGAAATATTGATCGCCGACCTCATAGCGTACATATAAGCTGCATCATCGGGACATATAGCCAAGTTCGTCCGTCTGCGGAAATTACAACAGAACACTGTAGGACAGTACCGAAAAAAACTAGTAAAAAACAAGTAAAAGCGTGCTAAGTTCGGCCCGGCCGAATCTTATATACCCTCCACCATGGATCGCATTTGTCGAGCTCTTGCCACGGTATCTCTTTTTAGACAAACAAAGTATAAAAGAAAATAATTGCAATGCTATTGGAACAATATCAAGTTATGGTTCCTTTCGTACCATAATTGAACTGAATATTAGAGACCATAGTAGAAGTCATTATGTAAAATTTGAGTAAGAATTGCGCACTTTAGGGCTGAAG
This sequence comes from Stomoxys calcitrans, assembly GCF_963082655.1. NCBI lineage: Eukaryota > Metazoa > Arthropoda > Insecta > Diptera > Muscidae > Stomoxys > Stomoxys calcitrans. The sequence goes on along the minus strand of NC_081553.1, from coordinate 233,831,627 downwards.
AAGTAAAATAGAAAGATCGGTTTATAGGGGAGCTGTATTGGGCTATAAACCGATTCATGCCATATTCGACACGTATGTTAAAGGTCATGAGAGAAGCCGTTGTACAAAATTTCAGCCAAATGGGATAATGCTTGCGCCCTTTAGAGGCTCAAGAATTCAAGATCCCATATCGCTTTATATGGCAGCTATATCAGGTTATGGAGCGATTTGAACTATTCTTAGCACAGTTGTTGAAAGTCATAATAAAACACATCATGCAAAATTTCAGCCAAATCTATTGATAATTGCGTCCTCTAGAGGCTCAAGAAGTCAAGACCCCAGATCGGTTTATATGGCAGCTATATCAGGTTATAGACCGATTTGAACCAGACTTGGCACAGTTGTTGGAAGTCATAACAAAACACGTATTGCAATATTTCAGCCAAATCGGATAAGAATTACGCCCTCTAGAGACTCAAAAAGTCAAGACCCAAGATCGGTTTATATGACAGCTATACCAGGTTATAGACCGATTTGAACCACACATGGCACAGTTGTTGAATATCATAACAAAACACGTCGTGCAAAATTTCATTCCAATCGTATAAGAATTGCGCACTCTATAGGCTCAAGAAGTCAAGACCCAAGATCGGTTTATATGGCAGCTATACCAGATTATGATCCGATTTGAACCATACTTGGCACATTCGTTGGAAATCGTAACAAAAAACGTCGTGCAAAATGTCATTCTAATCGGATAAGAATTGCGCCCTCTAGAGGCTCAAGAAGTCAAGACCCAAGATCGGTTTATATGGCAGCTATATCAGGTTATGGACCGATTTGAACCATACTCGACCTAGTTGTTGGATATCATAACAAAACACGTCGTGCAAAATTTCATTCCAATCGCATAAGAATTACGCCCTCTAGAGGCTCAAAAATCAAGTCCCAAGATCGGTTTATATGGCAGTTATATCAAAACATGGACCGATATGGCCCATTTACAATCCCAACCGACCTACACTAATAAAAGTATTTGCGTAAAATTTCAAGCGGCTAGCTTTGCTCCTTCGACGGACGGACATGGCTAGATCGACATAAAATGTCTCGACGATCAAGAATATATGTACCTTATGGGGTCTCAGACGAATATTTCGAGTAGTTACAAACAGAATGACGAAATTAGTATACCCCATCCTATGGTGGGGGGTATAAAAGCAGGAAAAAGTTCGGCCGGGCCGAATCTTGGGAACCAACCACCTTGGATTCTGCTAAAAATTTATATAAAATACTCATATTTCGAGTTGTTACAAACAGAATGACGAAATTAGTATACCCCATCCTATGGTGGAGGGTATCAAAACAAGTGAAAAGCCATTAAGTTCTGCAGGGCCGGATTTTGGAAACCCACCACCTCGGGTACATCCGGTAACTTATGCACCCAAATTCGTCACGGACATTAAGTGGTCTAAAAAATATAGGCTAGGTTAGGTTAGATTGAAAAGGGGATGCAGATTTTAATCCGCCCCATGCTGCTATGGACATACACCTAAGCCAGTAATCGACTTGTTGTGCGCTCTAAAAACTATAAAGTAACCTCTAAAAAGAAAATTTTAAGTTAGGAGTTCCGTGCTACTTACAAATTCCTTAATTAATGTCAATGCCATTCCTCAAGTTGGTTCATGTCTGATATTGTGTCTCCACATAAGTACCGATGTCTGTTGGACGCGAAAGCCGGGCAATGAAAAAGGAAATGCTCCAACGTCTCATCATCTTCCCCGCATGCCCTACACAAGTGAGCTCGTAGTCCTATGTGTTCCGTTATAATGCCAATAGCTATACTGACCTCCTTCTTGCTTCCTTTCAGTAATAGCCTCGTCTTCTCACGATCTGGATCCCACCACAAAAAATATAAATCACTGTTGAATTTTGTATTTCAAATATCAACAAAAACGGGTAATAAATGAAGGTTTTATGAGCTTCTGACACTTAATTGGCTTATCGGTCTATATGCCAGTTATCTTATATATAAAAATCAATTTGTGTTTGTTTGTATGTTTGTGTGTTCCTTATAGACTCTGAAACGGCTGAACCGATTTTCTTCAAATTTTCACAGATGGTGCATAATGATCCCGTTGTAAAAATAGGGTACTACGTTTTTTGATATCTGAAGGGGGGCGGACCCTCCCCCTTACCCTAATTTTCAGAAACTCCAGATCTCGGAGATGGGAGGTGCGATTTAAACGAAATTTTGTGTGCTCTTATATAGTACCCTGAAAATAATAATTTCGTATCCAAATTTCAGATGGGATACCTAGGGGGCTGCCCCATCCTTAAATCTACCAAACATATATTTAGACCAATCACGACAATATGGAACTCAAATGAAAGGTATTTAGGATAAGAAAACATATCTGATATCCAATTGTCGGACCAAGTGCTAGGGGGACCACCCCAAGTCCAAAAACACCCCTAAATCGGACATATTTACCGACCATGGCAATGTGGGACTCAAATGAAAGGTATTTGAGAGTAGAATACAAATCTGATATCCAAATGTGGGACCACGTTTCTGGGGGTCCACCCCTTCCCCAAAACACCCCCCAAACAGGACTTATTTACTGACCATGGGAATATGAGGCTCAAATTAAAGGGTTTTCCGTGTAGAATTCGAATCTGATATCCAAATATGAGACCAAGTGTTTTGGAGGCCGCCTCTCTCCAAAAACCTCCCCCAAAGGGGATACATTTACGACCACAGCCACATGGGTCTCAAATAAAAAGTATCTGATATCAATATTCGGGAATATTGTCTATAGGGCCATCCCACCCCCACAACATCACCCAACCCCCCAAAACACCCCTAAATCCGACATATACCGATCATGGCAATATGGGAGTCAAATGAAAGGTATTTGCGAGTAGAATACGAATCTGATATCCAAATGTGGGACCACGTTTCTGGGGGGTAGACCCCTTCCCCAACCCCCCCCCAAACAGGACTTACTTACTGACCATGGGAATATGGGTCTTAAAATAAAGGTATTTGAGTGTAGAATTAGAGTCTGATATCCAAATATTGGACCAAGTGTTTGGGGGGCAGCCTCTCACCAAAAACCTCCCCCAAGGGGGACAAATTTACGACCATAGCAATATGGGGCTCAAATGAAAGGTCTTTGGAAGTAAAGCACGAAGTTGATATCAATATTCGGGAAAAATGTCTATTGGGCCACCCCACCCCCACAACACCACCCAACTAGTAAGTATTTTCAGACTATTGCAATATGAGGCTCAAAAAATAGGGTTTTTAAAGTGGAACACGAATCCGATATAGAATATTTTCAAGACCAACTCACTGAGTGGCCGCCCCATCCCCCAAAACACTCCCCAAGCCGGTCATGTTTGCCGACTATGGAAATATGGGGCTCAAATTAAAGATATTTGGGAGTAGACCACGTATCTGATATCAACATTAGGGACCAACTGTCTAGGGGACGTCGCCCTACCATAACAACCCCCAAATAGAACATATTTGCTCACCAAGACAATGTGGGTCCTAAAGACAGTGAGACCAAATATTCATAGTTTTTAGGGTCAATACTCCAAACCGGATATATTTTGTGACTTTTGCAATCAGGAATTTAAATGAGATTAGAAAACGAATTTGATATCCAATTTTGAGGGCAATGGCAATATGGGGTTCAAATAAATGATATATAGATATATGAGAATAGATCATTTTGCTGACATATTTTCCGGCCTTAGTGTTTGGGGGACCACCCTAATCGCCAAAACACCCCTAAATCGGGCATATTTACCCACCATGTCAATGTGGAGCTTAAATGAAAGGAATTGGGGGGTAGAACAAGAATTGATACCCACTTTAGGGACCAATTTTCTGGGGATCAACCCCCTTCTCAAAATACCCCATAAAAAGCAATTTTTTAGTGACCACCGCAATATGGGGCTCAAATAAAGGTATTTGGGAGTAGAATACGAATTTGATATCCAAATGTAGGACCATGTATTTAGGGCATCACCCCTATCCCAAAACACCCCCCAAAGAGAAAAAATTTTTCGGCCATGCCAATATGTGGCTCAAATGATAGGTATTTGAGATTAGAAAACGAATTTGATAACCTATTTTGGGGCCATGTGTTTGGGGGACGCCTCATTCTGTAAACTCCTCTTAAACCAATGGCAATATGGGGTTTAAATAAATGGTATTTGAGAGAAGAGCATGATGCTGATATTTTTTCAAGGCCAAGTATCTGGGGGACCACCTCTCCCCTAAAACACCACTAAATCAAACATCATGAGAATATTGGGCTGAAATGAAGTATTTTAAGAATGAAGTACACTTTACATCCAAACTTAAATTCGTAGACCAATTAAGATCATATGGGATTCAGATAAAGGCACTTCTATATTTTATCAATCTATATCGCTTGATTGATAAAATATAGAAGTGCCTATTTTTGTAGCATGGTATTTCACTAAAAGATCTTTAATTGTCGAAAATAAATATTCCAAGGAAACTTTTGCTCCATATAAAGTAAAAGAAGGCGCAGCGGAGCGGGCCCGGGTCAGCTAGTATTTAAATAAAGTCCGATCTGTACCATATTAAGCTCGGATGTCGGAAAGCCTAAAGATACTCACTAATTCAAATTTCAGCGAAATCGGATAAAAATTAAAGCATTTATGTTCATTAGACCCTTTATCGGCAGATCGGTATATATGGCAGCTATATCCAAATAGGGTCCAATTTGGCCCGTTCAAGTACTTAACCAGCGTGCATCAAAAAGACGTAACTGTCCCAAATTTCAACTCAGTATCTCAATTTTTGAAGGCTGTAGAGTGATTACAACAGACGGACGGACAGACACACGGACATCGTTACATCGGCTTAGAATTTTACGACGTTCCCAAATACTTTATAGGGTCGGAAATTGTTATTTCGATGTGTTGCAAACGGTGGTGGGTATACAAAATTAAAGTCTGAACAAACCTGTATTAAATCGTCAACAGTCTGTATGTTTGTAGTATGGACGTAGGGGTGAAGTGTATCAATCTGCAAGCATTCCGATTCCATATTGTGTACCTGAAACTCTTTAAGCGACATACTTCAAAAAGTATGTGGTGGACTCTCTCTCTCCCATCGGTTGGGCTTATCGTGAAAAGCAGCCACTTTGTATTGTTTTCCAAAGAGAGCATTTGCAAGCGACAATTTACTTGCAAAAGTTCTCTTTGGAAAACATTTCAAAGTGGCTGCTTTTCATGGTAGAGTAGTCAAATTCAAAAACACACGTTTTAACCGCAAATACAAACAGCTCCATAGTTGTTGTGATTAAACTGCCTGCTTCACTATTTTGCGACGTTCCTTGAGAGGCGTTAACGATGTCTCCCATAACTAAAGTCCGTCTGTCCGTCCATTGTATCGTACTAAGTTCTTATCATTACCGTGGGAGGAGAGCGACTAAGGCCAATCTAATGAAACAAGCATTTGAATAAATTCAGCCACAATTTGGTAAGGCACTCGAAATTTAGTATTAGTACGTTACTTGTCCACAATGGTGGTGAACTGCGTGATAGAATTCGAGCAAAATTTGACGGGGACCTACTATGCTGGACAGCTGGTGACCGGTACCGTAGTACTAAAATCTGATAAGCCCAAGGAAGTTAAGGGTAAGTGTGATCGGGTGCCTGCGTAACCATAAATTGAAAGTGCGAACTAAGCAAAACTCATGACAAACCAACGGTCCAACCGACTTACCATCCAACTGACAGCAGACATTATCGGCATGCTAATCAAATAAGGGGATTTAGATTACACATGTATATATTTTTTTTTTTTTAGTTACTTGCTGTCTGTTTTACCGCGATTTTTATTTCATGTTTTGACTGTTAGTCACCTACTCTTCAGTTGGAGATTTTTATATATCTTTTGTTGATGTTTTTGCTATTCCCTGAAGAAAAGTCTGTTAAATAACATTCAAGATTGGAATGGATAAACATTGGCGTCATTGTTTAAAAATTTTTTGTTTGTTTCATACTCCAACTAAAGTTTATTTTTGCTTTCATTTCCAACGGAATTTTTACTGGATAAGATTAAACAAATTTAGAAATTTATTATATGGTGGTAGCGTTTTGATAAAATAATAAACATTTTCAACTTTTGGAATATCGGCGGTTGTGTTGAGCTAATATTTTGCAGAATCGCTCAAATGTTAAGGCAAAAAAATATTCATCAGTGATTTTGTGAAGTAAACTGTGCAGAGTCTTTTCCTCAAGGTTTGTTGTGAAATATTGAATGAACTTGAAAACAGAAAGCAAAAACCATTCCAAGGCCATTCACAAAATGTTGTCGAAGCAAAAATTAAAGACAAATGAAAGGAGCAAGGAGAAACAAAATTCTTTTCCTAATGAACCCAAGACATTTGAACTACTGAATAGGAACAAGCAAAAAGGAATTGAGTTGGATACCCACCATCTAGGATATATACATTACAACCCTTTCGTCATAATACAGTGAAAATGCACGATTTAGAACGGTACATATGATATTTATATCCAAATATAGCCCGACTGTGACCATACTCGGTGGAAAGCGAATAAAAAATGTGCTTTTTAGCCCCAAGAACTTAAATCAAGAGATCGATATTTATGGTAGATGTATCCAAATCTGGATCGATCTGGGCCGTATTGTACGGGGATGTCGAGGAGCTTAACACAACTCGCTATACCAAATCTCTACGAAATTGGACTATAAATGCGCCTATTATGGGCCCAAGACCTTAAGTCGAGAGATCGGTCTATATGACAGCTATATCCACATCTGAACCGCTCCGGGCCAAATTGAAAAAGGATGTTGAAAGCCCAAACACAACTCACTGTCCCAAATTTCGGCGACATCGGACACTAAAAGCCCCTTTTAAGGGCTCAAACCTTAAATCGGGAGATCGGTCTATATGGCAGCTATATCCAAATCTGAACTGAGCTGGGCCAAATTGAAGAAGGATGTCGAAAGGACTAACACAACTCACTGTCCCAAATTTCGGCGACATCGGACAATAAATGCCCCTTTTAAGGGCTCAAACCTCAAAAGTTTAGTCAAAGGACCACTTTATATGGGAGCTGTGTCCAAATCTGAAGCGACCCATTTGCAATCTCCAACCACCTACATCAATAAGAAATATCTGTTCCAAATTTTGTGCAGCTAGCTCTACGCGTTCGACCGCTATCATCATTTCCACAGACGGACGGCCACGAGGACGGGCGGACAGACAGACGGACGGACATTGCTAAATCGACTTAGAATGTCAAAACGATCAAGAATGTTTGCACTTTATGGGGTTGCAGATCAATATTTCGAGCTGTTACAAACGGAATGACTAGATTAGAATAAAAAGTTATTTTCCATATACATCTGAAATGTTCAACGCCACTGCGGTACAGGCTATTATAACTTTGTGCATTTGTTTGCAACACTTAAAATGAGAAAAATTAGACACATTTATAAGTATACAGTTCGGCCAAGAATCACTCCCTGATTCGATTTATCTAGGAACGTCTGTCTATCCATGCATTTTTGTACAGGTCGCATTTGATGTTATATAGATTTGTAGTAGTACGTACACTTGGTAGCGACGTTTGCCTTTCCTTACTGATTTTTATTCAATGTTCTCCTTCACAGAAACGGGAATTTGGCATTGTGAAAATTGAGTAACGAATGGATGTTCCTTGCAAACGCTTAAACAAAATTTGGTATTTTATTTACCAAATTTAGTCCCATAGAAGCTTATTTTTTGCTCAATGTTAAGGTAAATAAGCAGAATTGTCCATGTTGGAGTGAAGATCAGCCAGAAGCATTGCAAGAGCTACCAATGCATTCAGAAAAGGACACAGTATGGTGCGGTTTATGACAAGTATGCTCTTTCAGTTTTTCCTGGAGAAGATAATGACAAAGAACTTGAAAATGAATTGATCGTCCATAGTGACATGGGCGGATTAATATGCTCACTGAGTGAATTTGGGTAATAAATGCGCATATTATTGACTTAAAAGCCTAAATCGGCAGTTCGGTCTATAAGGTAGCTATGTGGAAATATAGCCCAATATTGACAATATTCAGTTTGAATATCGGACGTACTATCTGAACTCAGTAAAATCATACAGTAAATATGTTTGTTATGGGCTTAAGACTCTTAATCGCCAGATTGGCCTATATGACACCTATATCTTAATCTTAATATCTATATCTTAATATGGGTCAAATAACGGGGACCTCACTGTGAAACTTCCTGGCCCAAATTTAAGCGAAATTTCAGTAGCGCATAGTTTAGCATGTTCGACTGTTATGGGGTTATGACCCTAAATCGGCAGATCGGTATATATGCCAGCTATATCCAAATATAGTCCGCTTTGGCCAGTTCAAGAACTTTACCTGCGTATGAACACGAATACGAATCTTTACAACATTTCCGCACAATATCTCAATTTTTAGAGATTGTACCGTAATTACAACTAACGGACGGACAGAAACACAGACATCGTTAAATCATCTTAGAATTTTAGGATGATCAGAATATATATATACCTTGTAGGGTTGGAAATGGATATTTCAATGTCCATCCAATATACAGGGAGTGGTGGTTATAAAAATGTTGAGAAATGTAGATTTTGCAAATATCTTTTCTTAGAATTTTTGATATTTTCGTCAAGAAATGTGGCCAAAATTTATATACCTTTATAATTTTTGGTATTATGTAGTAGTAGTAGTAGTATCTTTATTCATTTCATTTTAAAAAATAAATCGTACTTCGAATATTAGATTATGAAATAAGATATACGGCTTTGACTTAGTGTCGTCAGCCGGTAAATTTAATACAAACATTTGAGATTTGGTAAAGAGAACATTATGTTTAAATTTCATGTGAATTCAGTGATTATTAATTTTCTATACTTCAGTGCATTTTTTAAATATTTCACTAAGTTTATCCAATCCAAGGCTCCTCTGCCATCTAGAATATCTATGATTTCTCTGTCAGTTAAACTAATTTTGCCAAAAAATTGCATCCGGTATCCTCGCAGTATTGGGCATATTCCTAAGAAATGCTGAATGTTTTCTTTTGCTCGCATATTACATAATGTGCATTCGGTAATTTCATTAGAATTGGCAGTGTATTGGCTTCCATTGAGGTATATGAAATCGCATCTTGCCTTTAGTATCCAAGTTATATCATCTTCAGTGTAGCGATCGGATATATATTCAGAACCCCTAGTGTAGTCTAGGTGTTTATAAATTCTTTCGTTGCTTTGTGTTGCCTTCTGTTCATATTTTGTACGACTGCACGCATTTAGATGGTTAGTGAGCGATGTTATTATTCCATTCCAGGTAGTTTCATTGATGCTTGCATCGATTACGTGGATGTCAAACTCATTTAATTCTTTAACCCAGAACAGTTGTTTGTTCAGTAGAATTTTAGATAGCTGATGCGGTAGTCGATCTCGATTATATTTAAACATAGTTCTGCCCACGTATTTCATATGCAGTTGTAGCGTATATATATGACTATTTTCTATGCAGGTTTCAAGAGCGATAGCATAATTTGGGGTGTTTTCGGGTAGCTTCAGAACTCGTTTCAGAAAAAAACGCTGTAGCTTATCTACTTCTTCAAAATTTCCAAATCCCCAGACTTGTGCGGAGTAGGACTGTATGGATCTGCTAACCGCCAGATATAAATTCCATTTTTGGCTCAAGGAAATATCTTTCTTTTGAAGAAATGCTTTCCAAGTCATGTTTATTGCACTTTTTGCTTGAGCATTACGACTTTTAACATGCTTTTGGAATTTCATTTGCGGTGTAATTATAACACCAAGATAATTATACTCAGAAACAATTTCTATCGCTTCTCCGTGAAAATACCATTTTTCGTGGTCAGATATTCGTCCGCCGTTTCGAAAAATAATTATTTTGGATTTGTCCATGTTAACCTCCAGATTCCATTTTGCGCAATAGTATTCTAAGTTGGATATCATGTTTTGTAGTACCGTCTTGTCGTCGGCCAGAATTACAATGTCGTCCGCATATAGTAATACTCTTATGTTCAGCCATTCTATATTCAAGCCTCCTCCCAGACTATCATGTAGGTCGTTGACGTAAAGTGCAAACAGCAGTGGAGATAAAAGGCAGCCTTGTTTTACTCCCGAGATGGTATGAAAATAATCCGATAATTCTTCTCCTGTCCATATAGCTGATTGGGTGTTTTGATAGATATTTTCTATTATTGTAACAAATTTATTTGATATGCCCATTTCGTGCAATTTGTAGATAAGTAGGCTTCGGGATATCTTGTCAAATGCGGCTTTGAAGTCCACAAAAAATGCGTATACTTTTTCTTTTTTTGCCAGCTTAATGTGAACTATTGACGCTAGGTTGTATATGTTATCTGTAGTTGAGTACTTTTTTCGGAAGCCTGCCTGATATTCGACTAAAATATTTCTTTCCTCTATCCACAATTGCAGCCTTTCGTTAAGAACTCCCATGAATATTTTTGCTACAGAGTTCATGAATGATATTCCACGATAATTTTTCGTCTCATTTACATTGCCCTTTTTGTGAATTGGGAAAATTACCGTTTTGATAAAAGACTCATCCACTATTCCATTAGTATACATTGTGTTGTACACCTGTACTAGTTCCGAAATAAACTCGTCTGTAGCATTAACAAAAAATTCATAAGGAATCCTGTCCTCTCCTGGAGCTTTGTTTAGTTTAACCTTTTGTAACATTCTCTTTACTTCTTCGACCGTTATTTCCTTGTCTAATAAATGAACTGTGATAAATGAGGGAGCGTACAGAATATTCGACGTTGTCTGATCTGTATTGAGTAGCTTCATGAAGTAGTCTCTAAAAGATGACGCAGATATATTCGGGCCTATATGAAATTGGTTATTATTAATCTCCCGTACTAATTTCCACCATTCTTTACTGTTTTTAATATTGTTGATTTGTTCGCTAATCATGCTGTAATAAGCCTTTTTGCTCGTTACGCATATCATTTTATATATACGTTGTGCTTGCAGGTATTGTTGTTTATTACATTCATTGCTACTTTTCTTAAATTTCCTCAAGCTTTTAAAGACTTTTTTCCTCGCCCAATGACATCTTTCAGTATACCACTTCTCCTTTGGCTTGTAGCTATGATTATCTGTGGTTACGGATGATTTTACTATGATGTCTGTCAGATCCTTAAGGTTGTGAACTTCGTGGGTATTCAAGACATTTTGAAGATTTATGTTCAGCATTGTTTGGTAGTTGTTTTTGTCGTTGTCTTTCCAAGAGAGTTTTGGTAAGAGCTTTAGTCTGTTTGTAACAGTTCCGTTTATATTAAATTTCATTTTCAAAGAAATGGGGAGATGGTCAGACCAAATGTTTTCTTCGACAGCAAAATTGTCCACATATTGTAGTAAACTGGAAGACATAGCACATATGTCATTAACCGACTCGCCAACCGTACTCACAAAAGTAAAGTTGCCATCTTCATCTCCTTTTGTCTGGCCATTTAGTATTACTAAGTTGTTGTCATTGCAGAACTCCAGATATGTGCGCCCTTTGCTATTAATTTCCTTATCCATCGATTTTCTTATCTTCATGCCTGCAGAGAAAGATTCTCTAAATAGCGAAACTATTTCTTGTTGACTGCTTCCAATGCGGATATTCATATCACCTATCATTATCACATCTTTGCATGGGTCTTCTTCAATTATTCGTTTCACTGCAGTAAAATCGTTGGTCCAATTTACACTGCGTAAATACAATGGTAGCATCCAGAATTTAAGTTGGCCTAGCTTTAAATATAATGCTTTTATTCCAGAAAACATAACGAATTCATATTGTAGATAGTTTCCCTTGATTGACCGTTTGATAGCTATCATTACCCCACCAATTGCTCTTCCATATCTACTTGCCCTTGTTGCATATACCCAGTCAATATCGTGATTTGGAAAATATTTCTCTGCTTGTTTAGTGTTTTCGATTGTGAGATGTGTTTCCAATAGAATAATTATATCAAAATCATTTAAAAAAGTGAAGAATATTGGGAACATATATTTGTTTGCCAAACCATTTATATTGTAAGATATTATTTTTAGCTCTAAATTACAATTTTTCTGCTCGACAGTTTGGCTAATCTGATTAGAATTTAATCTTAGTAGTTTTTTGACTGAATCTCATCAAAAATTGTGTCAAAGTTGGTTCTGGATAATTCTTCGCCATAGAGTTCTTTGAGAACTATTTCAGCATTCCTTTTTCCACACGTTAAAATGTTGTTGTTGTTCCATGTGAACCAATAATCTTTTATTTTCATTTTATCATCCCTTACTATTATTTTATGTTTTTTAGATTCCTGGAGAATATCCTTCCGTACTAAAAGCATTGCAACCTTGTTTCGCTGTCTTCTTGGACATAGATCTCGATCTACATAGATTGAAGTTCCGGATAAAAATCTTGTTTTTTGAAGTACTTCTGATGCAACAGTTTCATTATCGAATTCTACTACCACCGTTTGCACATTTCCTCGTTCAAATATAGTTTTAGCTGATTTTATGGCTGGTGTTATTTGCAGTTTTTCAGTGCACAGCTTAACAACCGGGTTTATTGCGGGTTTTTCGTTCACAATTCCCTTAAAAACAAGTTTTGTATTGCTGATTGTATTTTTGGTATTATGATAATCTCGATTTGAGTTTTGGTTTTCACAAAGGTGCCCATTTTGGGCTCTTGGACATTTGTTGTAAAACAATGTAGACACCACGACGATTTTCACATACGTTCTCGGCAAATCACACTTTGAACCTCAAACGAAATGGAAATCAATCTGCCATTTTGAATGAATTGAGATATCTAATGAAATTTGAAATGCATAGAGCGGGGATGTTTGTTAGACGATATGCATTTTAATCAGTCTGATTAAGTCATCCCCTAACAATTTTTGTTTGTATTAAGAAATGTTTATTTGCAGTCCGATTTCCAAATAGATGCCGTATTGACCGATCTCTCGATTTAAGGTTTTGGGCCCATAATAGACGCATTATAGTCCGATGTCGCCGAAATTTGCGACATTATGTTAAGTTAAGCCTCTTGACATACTTCTGCAATATAGCACAGATCGGTCCTGATTTGGATATAGCTGCCATATAGACCGATTTCTGGGTTTAAGGTTTTGGGGCCATAAAATGCGCATTTATTGTCCGATTTTGCTGAAATTGGGGACAGTGAGTTCTATTCGGCCCTTCGACATTCTTCTTTAATTATGACTCGATCGGTCCAGATTTGGATATAGCTGCCATATAGACCGATCGTCCGATTTAAGGTTTTGGGCCCATAAAAGGCGCGTTTATTGCCCGATGTCGCCGAAATTTGGAACTGTGAGTTGTGTTAGTCCCTTCGACATTCTTCTTAAATTTGGCTCAAATCGATTCAGATTTGTATATAGACCGATCCTCCGATTTAGGGTCTTAGGTCCATAAAAGCCACATTTATTATCCGATTTTGCAGAAATTTACGAGAGTGAGTTGTGTTAAGCCCTTCGACATCTTTCTTTAATTTGGCTCAGATCGCTCCAGATTTGTATATAGCTACCTTATAGACCGTTTTCTCGATTTAAGGTTTTGGGCCATAAAAGGCGCATTTATTGTCCGATTTCGCCGAAATTTGGGACAGTGAGTTATGTCAAGCCCCTAGATATAGTTCTGCAATATGACACAGATCGGTCCAGATTTGGATACAGCTGCCATATAGACCGATCTCTCGGTTTTAGGTTTTGGGGCCATAAAAGGCGCTCCAAAGGCGTTAAGTTCGGCCCGACCGCCTTTTTACTTGTTTTTACTTTTATCCAGTTTTTCTTACATTAAAATCGCTTTTACATATTTTTTTAGATATCTGCCGTGGAAACTGTGAAGCAAATACCCTCAAATTCATCGTGTTTTAGCTTTCTAGTTTTATAAATATTCCCAGGCTTCGAGTGTTTAATTATTTCGGCCAGATAAAAAATTGTATTAATAAATCTCAAATTTGCTATTCCATCGATAGTGGTTTTTTCCCTTTTTATTGGATCTTATAAATACTCAATCTGTGACTCATACAATTTATGCTCAGAGGGCTATATAAATGATTGGTATGTCAGCGCGGTCCATACACCAACCTACGTTAAAGGTTATCTCTCCTTGTTGACAAACAAATGCAATTGTATATAACACGACAGGTACTCCATGCAAATAGTTAATAATATAAGAAAATGTCGCGAATTAAGGTTTTTTTACCTTTCACTACTTCTACGTATCGCTTCAATCAGTAATTTGCGATTTGATTAAATTTTCGAGACCCCCAATAGGTGGGCCTCTTATCAGCTGTTAAAGTTCGATGCAATTTGATATGAATGAGTCATTTATTGATGTCATTCTATAATTACAGCAATTCTATTGAAAATATCTGGATCAGCTGAAGCCATTTGGAGTGAAAGAAGATTCAATTCAAGGCACACATATTATGGACGAGAAGATTATCTGTCATCGAACACCTATTTGATGGGTTCAGAGCAAAGTAAGCAAAGAAGATTGCGAGCTAATGAATATGGTGATGGTGAACAATTTGTATTGCTTCATTTCATTTTTAGGTAACAAGGAAATAATTTCCCCTGGAGTTCACACCTACTCATTTGTCTGTCAACTGCCCGCCAATTGTCCCTCATCGTTTGAGGGTCTACATGGACATATACGTTACACCATCAAGGTGTCTCTGGTGCGCCCTTGGAAATTTGATCAGAACTATAAAAGAGCCTTTACTGTACTTCGAGTGACCGATTTGAATTTTGAGTCACCACAAATAAGAGTGAGTTATTAAAGATTTTTCCTATATTAAACCTATTTGAATCTAATCACTTATAACCTTTTTTTTAAGATACCTGCAGCCAGTGAAACCTACCGCACCTTCTGCTGTGGTCCCTGCACCACAGAGCCTTTGAAGCTTGAACTGAAGGTACCCCAGACGGGTTTTGTGCCTGGACAAAGCATTCCCGTGCAGGGTCTTGTCATTAACAACACAAATATTGTGGTCTCCGAGGTGAAATTTTCTCTGGTAATGCTGGTGCGCTACACTAGCAACAGCCCGAAACGTGTACACGTTCAACGAATTTCGGTCAGCAAGGTCAAAGGTGGATCGGTGTTGCGTTACTGCACGCGCAACATCCAAGAGGAACTCCATGT
The DNA here is from genome assembly GCF_963082655.1 of Stomoxys calcitrans. NCBI lineage: Eukaryota > Metazoa > Arthropoda > Insecta > Diptera > Muscidae > Stomoxys > Stomoxys calcitrans. Next base: position 233,816,387 of record NC_081553.1, on the reverse strand, counting down.
ACCGGCTACTCCGCCCACCTGTGTGCAGAGCTGCAATGTCATACAAATTGTCTATCAAGTGGAGATGCTGGTCAAAATGAAAAGCTTCCACAAGAGTCAGGTGTTTGCGATGCCTGTCATTATTGGCAACGTGCCATTGGCCAACAATACAAGGGGCTCCTATGTGATAGATGTACAACCGACGTCGAGTAATCGTGATTTGCAGCAAAGACCAACTACATTGGAATTCTCCAAGGAAGCTACAGCGCCAAACCATTCAAATTTGAATTCTCCTAACATACGTAAGTTTATCGAAGGCAAAATACAATAGTTTTTGAAATGACCCACCATTGTGTTCCTCTTTCAGCTCCTCCCTCCTATGAGGAATCGATTCACACCCAGCGCAATAATATTAACGAAGGGGAAGATAACGCTTTGGGCTATAGTGAATTTACACCCTTGTATCCAGTTTTCAAGATGGCCAGTCCAACTTTAGATGAAGCTCCCACTCCAGTGGGCTATGACAACAAAAGTTTTGCCCCATAAACCTTTATTCTAGGCTAGTGGGGGAAGAGATTGAAAAAGAAAAACTTTAATATGTGAAATTTAATTATTATATGATATTGTATGACCAAAGATATTCCATTTTGTGTGCTCTACTTGCTGAAATATATTTAGAAAAATTTATAAAGTAGAGAAAAAAAGTTTATAGAAAGTTTGTCAAATTTTAAAGCCTATATAAGGATCAAAACTCACAATGAGAAGCAATACACCATAATGACGAACTTTCTTCTCTCCTACTGCACTTCGGAGAGTTAGAGGACGTATTGAGCCCTGTTCTAAAATATAAGAGTGCTCCACACCGTACTCAATAATCTTTGGGTATGTAGGGCATCTTAATAAATTTGCCAAAGGTGTTGATGAAAATGCATGGCGTATCAGAAATCATGATCTACCAAGCCAGTCAAATTGTTTTGAATAATAACACACAATTGTTTAATTTTTTATAAGTTCTTTGCTATGCTATTTCGAACTAGAAGATATTCGAAAGAAAAATAAAAAAGCGCTCAGTTCGGCAGGGCCGAACTTTGGATACCAACCACCTCGGGTATATATGTAAACCACCTTTCATCAAAATCCGGTGAAAATTGCATAAACATAAACCGATCTGAACCATATACGTCACGGATGTCGAAAAGCCTAACCTATGGGGCCAAGACTTTAATCGAGATATCGGTCTACATGGCAGCTATATTCAAATGTGGGCCGATTTGGGTCAAGTTTCAGAAAAATATCGAAGAGCCTAACACAAAGCATTGTCCCAAATTTCGGCGAAATCGGACAATAAATGCTCCTTTAATGGGCCCAAAACCTTCAATCGAGAGATTGGTATATATGGCAGCTTTATTCAAATTTGGACTGATCTGAGCCAAATTGAAGAAGGACGTCGAAGAGCCTAACACAACTCACTGTCTAAAATTGCAGCGACATCGGACAATAAATGCGCCTTTTATGGCCCAAAACCTAAAACCAAGAGATCGGTCTATATGGCAGCTATATCCAAATCCGGACCGATCTGTGCCACATTGCAGAAGTATGTCAAGGGGCTTAACTTAACTCACTGTCCCAAATTTCGGCGACATCGGACAATAACTTCGCCTTTTATGGAGCCAAAACGCTTAATCGAGAGATCGGTCTATATGGCAGCTTTATCCAAATCTGAACCGATCTGGGCCAAACTTACGAAGGATGTCGAATGGCCCAAGACAACTCCTGTCCCAAATTTCAGCAAAATCGGATAATAAATGTGGCTTTTATGGGCCTAAGTCCCTAAATCGTAACAGCTAGCTAAAAGTAACAGCTGATAACTAGCAGAAGAAAGAATGCAATTACAGAGTCACAAGCTGTGAAAAAATTTGTCAACGCCTATATGAAAAATCCACAATTACTTTTTGGGCAACCCAATATATCCTATTTTCTGGGGTATATCCCTATTTTCCGTTTAATGGTTTTTGCAAAAGCATTTATAGTCCTGTCATCTCAAAATGTTGGCGACGATTCCCTCTATGACTCCCATAGTATATATGGATTTTAGTTGAAACGTTTCAATTCAAATTAGGAAAAATTTCCATTCCGATGATTAAGCATGTATTGTCCAAGGAGGTTCAAAAGGACAGCTGTGCCCGACTTTAGCTATCCTTTCTTGTTTTGGTTTGTAATTGTGTTAAGATATTTCTCCCTATTAGCCGTTCTCACTCCCCAAAAACATAGGGGCGCAATTCATACTAGATTTGTTTAAACATTTGTATCGTGGGAAATCTGTTGTGCATAGAGCAAGTCTTGAGAAATATCACATATGCCACACCGTGGCCCACGACATCGATTCTAAGAGGTCCATGATTTTTGCTCTAGAGGAAATTTTTTAGAAGTCATTGTAGTGAAGAATCCGCTTACCAATGGATTGGATGTAATAAGCTCTCACCAAGTAAGGGTTCCAAAGCGCCCTTTTGTTTGAAATGTTTGCCTATAGACAAGTTAGAGTAATAGTTAAACCTTGTTTTCGGTGGAGCACGAAAAGCAAAAAACTCAAAGTTCCTGAAGACCATATTTTTATTTTTTCCCTTATTCATACATACTCGATACATGTATTAACATCGATATTTCTCTAATATGAAATCAGTGTTATCGATAACTCCAAGTGCCTTAGTTGTTGACTTGACTTCCCCCAAGGGGAAAGGGGCTCAGAAAATCATAGGTTTTGAGTACAACTTTTGCGTAGTTATGGTAAAATCCTTTTTATGGTATAAATTATAGTAAATAGTCCTTGGGTTGTGGAACAAACTAAGTCCACAGTGATTGGAGCCCACAAAGTGGAACATAGTTCCACAATCCATATTGTGGAAGGTGGGTGTAGATTGTGGATTTGAAGTCCACATTACCAGTTGTGGATTAGGAACATGGATTATGTGTGGGTTGAAACACTTTGCTCCACAAAATGAATTTTGGAATGAATCGTGACTGGGTTAGTATTTTATGGCATCATTGGAACATATTACAAAATGTAATAGGTGGTTGACATGGGTGCGAGCAGAAGGCTGGCGTGCAACGATGTATAGTTAAAAAATCACTTTTACTTTAGTTCTTTTACACTACATCATTATTGTAGTATCGTGGTTATAACGTTGTGGTTTCTGTATTTTCATTGCAGAAAAGAGAAAAATATGTCTAGCATGATTTGCATTTGAGGACCAATTCAAATCTATGGCTCGACCAACATTGATGACAATTGGCTCTTATTCCATGGAAAGATACCAAACTTGGCCGACTGTATCCACTCTATGAAACATTTGGTCCACTGTATGAAACATTTTTAAACATTTTAGTTATCACAATACCAATAACAACGCAGCGGAAATTCGGAGTATTACGACAGTAGTGGTGCTATGCTTTTCAACTTTTGGGCATTTCAAAAACTACTGCAACATTTTCAATAGAATGAATTGTTGGTGATATACATATGGATATATCCTTGTACATGGTTGGTAGCCCGCAAGAGTTACCGAAGAAATATACATAAAATTGTATGTAGGCTGGGTAGTATTTAACTTAAACCACTTAAATAGTCGTTCAGTACGTAGAGCAAAAAAATTAACATTTTGCCCTATGAACAGTCCACTAAGGAACAGGGACACACTTCTCACATATCAATAAGTGCAGTCCGATTCAAGTTTAAGCTCAATGATAAGGGGCCTCCCTTTTATAGCCGAGTCCGAACGGTGTGCCATGGTGCGACACTTCTTTGGAGAGAAGTTTTACATGGCACCTCACTAATGTTGCCAGCATTAGAGGGGAAACTACCGCTGAAAATTTTTTTTCTGATGGTCTCGCCAGGATTCGAAACCAGACTTCAGCGTCATAGGAGGATAGACATGCTAACCTCTGCGCTACGGTGGCCTCCCGGTACGTAGATCACCTTAATCAATTCGACCAAGGTGTTGATGAAGATACATGTCATATTCAGAAATCGCGATCCACCATACCAGGTGTTTTTGACAACAGCACACTCTTGCTAAACTTTTACAAAGTCTTTGCTTTGCTATTCTTTAAATTAAGATGATCTAGAGCTTGAATATGCTTGGGCCTAAGACCGTAAATCGGAGGATCGGTATATATGGCAGCTATATACAAATCTGAACCGAATTGAGCCAAATTGATGAAGGAAGTCGAGGGGCCTAACATAACTCACTGTCCCAAATTTCAGCTAAATCGGATAATAAATGTGGTTTTTATGGGCCTTAGACCCTAAATCGGCGGATCGGTCTATATGGGGGCTATATCAAGATATAGTCCGATATAGCCCATCTTCGAACTTAATCTGCTTATGGACAAAAAAAGAATCTGTGCAAAGTTTCAAATCAATATCTCTTTTTTTTAAAGACTGTAGCGTGATTTCAACAGACAGTCGGACAGACGGAAATGGATATTTCGATGTGTTGCAAACGGAATGACAAAATACCCCCATCCTTCGGTGGTGAGTATAATAAATTGGATTTATCGGAAATTTCAATAAATTTTTATTTGGATCAATTCAATAATTAATTGAAAATTTCAAACATTTTCGATTATATTTTATTTTATTTCGATTTTATTTATATTTCAAAAAATTTCGATTATATTTTTTAATTGGATTAATTAAAAAATTAATTGGCATTTCAAAAGTTGTAAATCTTTTTTTGATTCAATATGCAATTGTTTGAATTGAATTTCAATCACCTTTTTCAAAAACTGTAACTGATATTATCATTTTCATTAAAAAAATTGATTGCCTCAATTAATCTCGTGGTTGAAACCGATTTTTTTTCTGTGTATGCTCTTTGCTCAATCTCATATAAATGACTCATAGACAAGGGAAATGTATAGACTCCTTAAAATTTGTTCAGAAAAGCTCCAGCAGAGGGAAAAAATGTTGAATTCTCAGTTGTTTATTGTATATATGGGTGCGTAAGTAGCATAGGCGACCATAGACAAAAGAAATGTATAGACTCTTTAAAACGTATTCATTTGTTGGAGAACAGATGGAAGAATCGTCAAATTCACATTTGTCTATAGTGTGAGTGCGCAAGTAACATAGGCGACATAAAACGGTGAACTATTGAGTTATGTATTTCAATTTAAGTAGTCTACATTTCCTTTGTCTATGAATAATTGAGCATACGATGTATCTCTCTTTCTTTTTTTTAACACATTCTAAGGTAAATATACATTCCTTTGTCCATTATATTGCAAGTGCAAAAGCTTACAGGGTTAGTTGTGAAATTGGATAGCATTCCCCAGTAGAAGCGTCTTCTTATTCTTATTGCTATTCTATACAACTGGTGGTACACATACAGGATAACATGAAAATAACTTCATCAGCAAATTAGGTCAGTAAACAAATAAAATCTTAAAAATCTTTTGACGAAAGCTTCAACAGACGACAAGCGAAAGCTTCAAGTATCGTCGGAGACATCTGGTGAGCATTCTGTAAATTGGTCCTTGGTTTAGCGTTTGATGTTAATTTCTTTAGCATTGACGGAACACCGGCCGGACTTGCCCACATGAAACCAGTTTTATTTCATTGATATCATATAAAAAAATATGGCTTCATGTATTTTTATTTAAATTGCACGTTAATTATAAAGAATTTAGATTTAAAAACAATAGCTTAAAACTAAAATTTCAATAAGAAGAAGGAGAATACTTAACTATTGTATATCAAATATTTTTTTTTTTTAGTTTTTCATAAAGAATAAGGTATAAGATTAAATTTACAAAAAAAGCTCAACATAATTCCTGAGTAACTTTTTGTTACCATTTTATGCCATAAATTAATACATAAAAACTACCTTTTAGATGTCAGTTCTAAATATATATCCTCCTTGATTCGGTTGATCTTATAAATAAAGGGAATTGAGCTATGTATAGGATTAAAAAATATTTCCTTATATATTTCCAAGCTTTTGTATAATACGTGAAGTTTCCTATAACATATATAGGCATTTAGTTTATTTCTACACCATAACGGAAGCGTAAACACCAAACACGGATAATTAAGAAAGTTCTTACATTAGATAAAGCTATCTAATGCAAGAACTTTTTTTTTAAAAATAATTGTACTATGAAAAACTGCAAAGGAAGAATAATACATTGTAATGTTATTGTTATTAAAAAAATATCAAATATTAAAAATCGGGATGCTGCTACCACAATTGAAAATTTTTCTTCTTTATTTATAACAAAATGTGTATTTTGCCTGTAAGTTAATACCTATTTCGTACTATAATTTGAACATTAACCTCTTTTGTATTTGCTACTGTTATACTTCGTAAATTTATTACTATAATCCGAAGAAAAATCGGATAATATGGCCAGGTAAGCCAGATAAGCAGCATTTTTAAAGTTTCTCCACTAAAACAACATTTCGTTGACTTTGTTTATCTGGCAAAATGCTTCCTATTAACATTTAACGGTTACATATCCTCATTTAGAAACTTTGAAGAATAAATCTTTACAGTTGTAAAGCATAAAAATTATCATTGATTCGGGCGGATAAAGTCAGTAGGTAGTTTATTATTCTTGAAATGTTATTCTTTTTCTGTAGCGCGATAGCTGTTTACATTGAAAGCTCCATATTGTTAAAGACAAGTCCAGTAGGTGCTTAGTTTACAGGTGTTGCTTGTGTTAATATGTCGCTGCAAACCATGTTATCGTACTAAATTGAAAGCTTTAACATTGAAAAGCGGTCATATAAAACTTGCATAACTAACACCTTAACATTGATGTAAACGATTTGAGTTCAAATTTGAATTTGAAGTGGTGACTGTTTTGAAATGAAATAAAACCAAATAATAATAGTAAATTTTAAAAAATTAAACAAAATGGAACGAAAGTAAAATCAAATAAGAAAAAAAAATTACATATGATAAAATAAAGTGGAATAAAAAGGAACAAAATAAAAAAAGTCTTATTAAAATTAAATAAACTAAAAAATAAACAAGTAAGAGCGTGCTAAGTTCGGCCGGGCCGAAACTTATATACCCTCCACCATTGATCGCATTTGTCGAGTTCTATGCGCGGTATCTCTGTTTAAAGAACTTGAATAAGAACTGTTATGCTATTGGAGCTATATCAAGTTATAATCCGATTCGTACCATAAATTATTGCTGAACATTGTAGAAGTCAATGTGTAATATTCCAGTTTATTCGGATAAGAATTGCGCCTTGTAGAGGCTCAAGAAGCTAAATCGGGAGATCGGTTTATATGGGAGCTGTATCAAGCTATTGATCGATTCGGACTATATTAGACACGTATGTTGAAGGTGCATGAAAGAAGCCGTTGTACAAAATTCCAGCCAAATCGGATGAAAATTGCGCCCTCTAGAGGTTCAAGAAGTCAAGATCCCAGATCGGTTTATATGGCAGCTATATCAGGTTCTATACCGATTTACGCCATACTAAGCATAGTTATTGGAAGCCATTACAAAACCCCTCATGCTAAATTTCAGCCAAATCGGATGAGAATTGCACGCTCTATTGGCTGAAGAAGTCAAGATCCAAGATCGGTTTACATGACAGCTATACGAGATTATGAACCGATCGATCTAGCCATGTCCTTCCGTCTGTCCGTCCGTCCGTCCGTCTGTCTGTCTGTCGAAAGAACGCTGACTTTCGAAGGAGTAAAGCTAGTCGCTTGCACAAATACTTTTTATTAGTGTAGGTCGGTTGGTATTGTAAATGGGCCAAATCGGTCCATGTTTTGATATAGCTGCCATATAAACCGATCTTGATTTCTTGAGCTTCTAGAGGGCGCAATTCCTATCCGATTTGGATTGATTTATTATGACTTTCAATAACTGTGCCAAGTATAGTTCAAATCGGTTCATAACCTGATATAGCTGCCATATAAAGCAATCTGGGATCTTGACTTCTTGAGCCTCTAGACGTCGCAATTATTATCCGATTTGCCTTGACCATCACCATACGTGTTTATTATGGTCTGAAAAGGTCTATATCCTGATACAGCTCCTATATAAATTGATCTCTCGATTTTACTTAATGAGCCCCCCGTTAAGGCTTCTACGAACCGAACAGGGATAATCTAAAGACCGGTTTATATAAGAGCTTTATCAAGTTATAGACTGATTTGGACTGTACTTGGCACTGTTGTTTTGAAGTCGCAACAGAACAACGCATGCAAAATTTCAGCCAAATCCGACATTAATTGCGGCTTGCAAGGGCTCAAGAAGTCAAAACGGGAGATCGTTTTATATGGGAGCTATATCAGGTTATATGCCGATTTGCACAGTTGTTGAAAGTACACCACACACAAAATTTCCGCCAAATCGGACAAAAATTGCGGCTTGTAAGAACTCAAAGAGTCAAATCCGGAGATCGGTTTACATGAAAGCTATATCAGGTTATAGACCGATTTGGACCGTACTTGGCACGATTGTTGGAAACCGTAGCACGTGTAAAATTTTAGCCAAATCAGACAACAATTTGGGCCAGGGGCGGATATCTTCATTCGTTCGAGCGCTTTAATGGCTATATCGACTTAGAATACCAAGACGATGAAGAATATATGTACTTAATAAGGTCGCATATCAATATTTTGAGGTATTAAAAAAGGAAAGACTAGTTTAGTATACCCCTCTTTTATGGTGGCGGGTATAAAGTCTACGAAATTTAAGGTTTAAATAAGCTAAAGCTAAAGGTCCATAGCTTTAGACCGTTTTTAGGAAATATATAACAATCTGAGTTTTATAAACAACTATGTTGAAGGACATAGAAGTTGACGACCCCAAGTTAGGATGTTAGTTATTGCATCTTTAAAATGTGTCATCATAAAAGATATCAATCTTAAAATTCATAAAATTTGTATAAATAAGGGTCCAAATTAATAAAACGCTTCCTTTTCAGTTGATACACCTGTACACTTGTAATAAGGTTGGCGTGTTTTCCTTTTTTTTTTGTTTGGCATAAACAACAAACACACAAAATTTTTTATTCTCTTATTCCAGGAAAAAAAATTTATTTTTTGCCCCAAAAGGCCAAAGTCTTTGCGAGGGGGCTGAAAGTTATTAAATTTCGTTTCATGTAAAGTCGTAAAGTGAAGCAATGTAGTCAGTGTTTGTTGTACAAACTTGCGAGATAACTGAAAGTGAATACATTTTGGTTGGCCCCCTTCCCCCTGGCTTGGCGAAATGGGCTTAAAACATCTTAACGGAATCCAGGCTGCATTCACTTTTATATCAGCGCCATCACTTACACACGTGTCCTACATTGGGCTTCGTTGAAAAGTTACACAGTTTAATTGGCACTGCATGGAGGAGGTGATATCGTCTGGCTTTATGTGACCTTCGCCAGTCGACAAATGTGAAAATCAAATAAAAACGAAAAATAAAAACTGGAAAAACTTTTCCCCTTCTTTTTCTCTGCCATGGAAGTGGTTAATAAAGTCAATCGAATGCTTCAATTGAGTTATCTGCAGTCGAATATTTCACAGTTGATTTCATGAAACATTGGTGTGGTTTACAGTTGAATTCAGAGCGTCACTCTGTGGCGCCTGGTGGGGGTCACAATAAATAGTTTCATAAACCAGAAGCGGTTTCTTTAAAGGATATAAAGCTCAAAAATAAGGTGATGGCAACAACCCAGGGTGGAGAGGTAAGCATTTTGGGGCCTTGTATCCAAACTGTTGAGTGACACAAAACTTTACATCTGGACCATAAACTTTCTTAAGGCCTTCCATATTATATTTCTAATAACAAAACATTTTTATGTTATATCATAAAGGCATGCTAAGTTCGGCCGAGCCGAATCTTATATACCCTCCACCATGGATCGCATTTTTCGAGTTCCTTTCTCGGCATCTCTTCTTAGGCGAAAAAGGATTTGCTCTGCAATTAGAGAGATATCAAGATAGGGTCCGGTTTGAACTACAATTAAATTATATGTTGGAGACCTGTGTAAAATGTCAGCAAATTCGATTAAGAATTGCGCCCTCTGGAGGCTCAAGAAGTAAAACAGAGAGATCGATTTATATGGGAGCTGTATCAGGCTATAGACCGATTCAGACCATAATAAACACGTATGTTGATTGTCATGAGAAGATCCGTCGTACAAAATTTCAAGCTCGAGAAGTCAAGATCCCTGATCGGTTTATATGGCAGCTATATCAGACTATGAACAGATTTGATCCTTATTTGACACAGTTATTGAAAGTAAGAATAAAATACGTCTTGCAAAATTTCAGCCATATCCGCCCTCTAGAAGCTCAAGAAGTCAAGACCCAAGATAGGTTTATATGGCAGCTATATCATGTAATGAACCGATTTGAACCATACTTGGCACAGTTGTTGGAAGTCATAACAAAATACTAAGTGCAAAAATTCATTCCAATCGGATAAGAATTGCGCCCTCTAAAGGCTCAAGAAGTCAAGACCCCAGTTCGGTTTGTATGACAGCTATACCCTGGTATAGACCGATTTGAACCATACTTGGCACAGTTGTTGGATATTTTAACAAAACACGTCGTGCTAAATTTCACTCCAATCGGATATGAATTGCGCACTCTAGAGGCTCAAGAAGTCAGGATCCAAGATCGGTTTATATGGCAGCTACATTAGGTTATGGACCGATTTAAACCATACTTAGAACAGTTGTTGGAAGTGATACCAAAACATCACGTGCAAAATTTCAGTCAAAACGGACGAGAATTGCGCCCTCTAGAGTTTTAAGAAGTCAAGACCCGAAATCGATGTATATGGCTGCTATATCAAAACATGGACCGATATGGCCCGTTTACAATCCCACTACTCCCGTCCTACACTAATAAGTAGTATTTGTGCAAAATTTCAAGCGGCTAGCTTTACTCCTTCGAAAGCTAGCGTGGGCTAATGGGCTAAAACAAAAGGGGGGCGGACACTCCCCTTACCTCAGAGTACTACCCAAAAATAAAACTGAACCAATCGAGACAATATGGGGCTCAAATGAAAGGTATTCAGGAGTAGAGTACGAATTTAATATTAAAAGTTGGGTCCAAGTAACTGGGGGGCCGCCCCAATCCCAAAACCCCCTAAAATAGGTTTTTTGGACGATCATGACAATATGGGACTCTAATGAAAGGTGTTCGGGAGTAGATTGCAAATATGGACAGGAAGGAGAAGGGGGCGGGCCCTCCCCAGTTACCCAAAAACATCATCCAAAATCAAAAGTGAACTGATCGGGGCAATATGGGTATCAAATGAAAGGTATTGGAAAATAGAATACGAATATGGTATTAAAATTTGGGTCTATGTATCCATCGGGCCGCTCCAACCCCCAAATTCCCCCAAACAGACATATTGGACGTTCATGTCAATATGGGCCTCAAATGAAAGGTATTCGGGAGTAGATTACGAATCTGGCATACAAAATCAGTTCGATGTATAAGGGGTCCCTCTACCTCCCAAAAATGCCATAAATGGGCATATGACCCATCGTGACTATATAGGACTCGGTCCGTAGAATCAAACACGGCTGAACCGATTTTCTTAAAATTCTCCAATAAACTTGGTTAACCCGAAGTCTTTCGGGTCGGCGCAGTCCGATTTAAGCGCGTGGGCGACAAACGCGCATGTAGCACTGTAGAACAGCGAAACAGTCGGTAGGACGGCGAAAATCTTATGGGGTGAGCCGGATCGTGACAGGACGAAGCTATTACTGAAAGGAAGTAAGAAGGAGGTCAGTATAGCTTTTGGTGTCATAACGAGACACATAAAACTACGAGCTCACCTATGCAAAATCGGTGCGGCAAGTGATAGCATGTGGAGAACATGATTAGACGTTGGAGCATTTCCCAAGAATTAAAATTTTTTTCTTCGTGGTTACTTTGGAGTTTTTAGAGCGCATAACAGGCCGATTACTGGCTAAGGTGTATGTCCATAGTGGCATGGGGCAAATTAATATCTGCACCCTCTTTTCAACCTAACATAACAGAACTTACCATCACCAAAAACAAAACATGCCGTCTATTGTTGTAGTCTGGTGTCTCGGGGGCTGCCCAAAACCCGTCAAATGTGTATATAGACCAATCACGACAATTCTGCGTCATAGGCGGACATAGGCTACAATGGCACGAATTCGATATTCAGATTCAGGGCGAAGATATTAGAAAGTTAAGGCACAGCGGAGCGAGCCCGGTTCGGCTAATAATAGTAATAAAATATTTATTTTTTGCATAGCCTACTATTCTCCTTGTGATTGAAGGAAGGTTTAAAGGCCTTCCATGGGAGGTACAGTGTTGGAATTATACTCCAAAGGCCTTTTACCACTGAAAGTCCTCCTCAAGTTCCGCCACTGAAAACATTCGTATACAGATTTTGTTTTTCCCAAATGTGTATTTGTGTGTGTGTTTGTGTTCTATACTTTTGCCAAATTCACCAACATGGGTTTCCGGTATACCAAAAATTGACAATTTTCTGAAAATGTTTCATAGTAAACAGAACAAAAAAAAAAAAAAAAAAAAAAAATAAAAAAATCGGAAGAGACAATTTTATGAGATGCTTTTAAATGTCATGTGCATTTTACCTTGTAAAGGAAGGAACTTGATTTTTATTCTGTGTGTTTTTTGGTTTTTCTATATTCTCTGATTTGCTCTTTAACGTTAGGGTACCACATGCCTTCGCTTTGCGTCTACCTTGCCCAGGTGATGGGTAGACTTCCTGTTAGTGCTTATCAATGCAATTTGAGGCTTCAATTTTGGACATTTTACTAAATTACAATTTTGGCAGACGTGCTGATGCTGCTGCACCCATTTTAATTGGGTCAATTTTGAGAATCCTCACCCACTGACACAGTCAATTGTGTCAGTCGAGCTGCTATGCATTTACGCAATTTAAAAGAAAATCATTGTTGCATTTGGATGTTGTCAACCATCCCATGCTGCTCATGTGGGCAAATCAGAGGGTCTCACATAGTCGTTTATTTAAATAGCCATGCAAGGGGCGAAGTCTGAATGGGCCAGGTTTTAAAAAGGAAACGAAGGATGAGGACGATATAACGGGCTATGCTACCAGCAGCATCAAGTTGCAACTAGTAGGAAAGATGTCCTTTGCAGCGCAGGCAAAAAAAAATTAAAACAAGAGAAGGGTATTTTGCACAGTGTTACGAAACCGCAAATTTTTGAGAAGATCGATTGATAAATGGATTAGCAAAGACCTTCAAAGTGAAAATCGGGTGATCATATATATGGGGGCTATATCTAAATCGACTTTTATGGAATTGCCCAATATTGTCAAGACTTATAAGAGAATCATTAGTGTAAACTTAAAGTGTTGAGCATTGTTTTGTATCGTGAACCACCACTGTGGTACATGGTATTATAACTTAGTGCATTTGTTTGTAACACCAAGAAGGAAGAGAGATAGACTTATTGATAAGAATACCAATCGACTCAGAATCACTTTCTGATTCGATTTAGATTCGGTTTAGATTTTCATATAGGTTAGGTTAAAAAGAGGGTGCGTATATAAATCCGCCCCATGGCACTATGGACATACACCTAAGCCAGTAACCGGCTTGTTGTGCGCTCTAAAAAACTATACAGTAAACACTCAAAAAGAAATTTTTAAGTTAGGAATTGCGTCCAATTACAAAATCCTTAATTGTTTTCAATACCAATCCCCTAAGTTGGTTCACGGCTGGTATTGTGTCTCCACCTTTTCAATCTTGCCTACCCTGTGGGAGTCTTCCCGGCGCGTTGGAAGGTTGCGAACGTTCAGCCAATACCCAAGAAGGGTGAGGCAAGCAACCCTGCGAATTATCGGCCAATTGCGATATACTCGGCTCACTCCAAGGTCATGGAGAGCATGGCTAATCACCATCTTGTGAGGTATATAGAGTCTAATGGCCTTCTTAGCGACCAACAGTAAGGGTTCCGCAGAAATCACTCTACGGGTGACCTCATGGTACTTCTGTCAGAACGTTGGAGTCGCTCAATTCATCAGTTTGGAGAGAGTAAGGTTGTGGCAAGGCATTTGATAGGGTCTGGCATGGTACACTGCCATCAAAGCTTGTGGCATTTGGTGTCGATAATGGCTTCGTTCGATTTATTTCGAGCTTTCTCAGAGATCGCACTACTCGAATCGTTATAGATGGGTTCCCATCCAATGAGCACAAATTGACCGCAGATGTACCCCAGGGCTCTGTTCTTTCTCCTTCTCTTTTTCTGATTTTCATCAACGATCTGTTGGGTTAGACATCGAATCCGATCTACTCATTTGCGGATGACAGTAATCTCTGTTATTCGTACTAATTCGACCATAGGTCGAGACTTCGAGAGATTGAGGACAAGAGGCTGGTTATGGACGATACACTCTGCCAGGATTTGCTGGCCATTTCTGAGTGGGGTCGAATGAATCGAGTAGATTTTAATTCACGGAAGACTCAGTGCTGCTTGTTGTCACGCAAACGATTCGCTGACCCATTACGGTCATCTTTGTCTCTCAACGGTGTAGATGTTGAGCAATCAGAAGCTCTTGATGTTCTGGGCATGAAACTACAAAGTGATGTCCGTTGGGCTAAACATGTATTCGAAGTTTCGAAAGAAGCATTAAAGTGTTTAGGCTTCCTTAAACGGTGCAACAATTACTTCACTCCGTCTGATCTTCTTAACATCTACACCACTTTCATAAGGCCGAAAATGGAGTACAACTCACATGTATGGGCTGGAGCTTCAAAATGAGGACCTGGATCTACTGGACCGTGTACAGAGGAGAGCGATGGCGTTGATTGGGGACAGTGGGGTATCCAACTCTATTGCCTCCCTTGAATATCGTCGCAATGTGGGTTATTTGGCGCTGTTCTATCGGTACTTTCATGGTGTGTGTTTGTCTGATATTAATCGTCAGGGATACTAAACATTCCGGGAACTCACACCCGTTTGTAATTGATTGGCCAGCGGACCGCACAATGCATTATAGAGAGAATTCTTATTTCGCCCGAACCGTTCGTTTGTGGAATCGACTTCCGGCTAATGTTTTTCGCACCCACTTTGAGATCCAAAGATTTAAAACAAATGTCAATAAGCAAATGCAAATTTTGCCTATGAACATTCCACTAAGGAACAGGGGCAAACTTCGCACATATAAATGAGTGCAGTCCGATTTAAGTTTAAGCTCAATGATAAGGGCCTACTTTTTATAGCCGAGTCCGAACGGCGAGCCGCAGTGCGACACCTCTTTGGAGAGAAGTTTTACATGGCATAGTACCTCACAAATGTCGCCAGCATTAGGAGGGGACAACCACCGCTGAAAAATTTTTATGATGGTCTCGCCAGGATTCGAACCCAGGCGTTCAGCGACGTAAGCGGACATTCTAACCTCTGCGCTACGGTGGCCTCCTCAATAAGCACTACATCCTTTCATCCCCCCCTCCAATTCCTAATTTCCTCTCGCCAACGCAATGCACTGCATTCATAGGGGACATCCCCTCACAGAAAAAAAGGGCCAGTATCTGTTAGACGCGAAAGCCGGCAATGAAAAAAGAAATGCTCCAACATTTCATCATCTTGCCCTCATGCCCTACACATACTATCACTTGCCACACCATAGTCCTATGTGTGCCGTTATCATACCAATAGTTAAACTGACCTCCCTCTTACTCCCCTTTCAGTAATAGCCTCGTCTTCTCCTGATCTGGATCCTTCCATAGGATTCTCACCGTCTTAGCAACCGTTTCGCTGTTCCACAATGTCGCAGGCGCATTCGTCGCCCAATCCCTTAACTCGGACTGCGTCGATCTGATAGGCTTTAGGTTAAGCAGGTGTATTGAAGGTAGTCCTTTGGCCTTCACCGCCAAATCATCTGCCCTTTCATTTCCCCTTACTACGTTATGACCCGGCACCCAAATGGTGAGGATTTTGCCAACCTCAGAGAAGGCGTTAATCTCCTTCTTACACTGCAAGACTACTCGTGACCTTACCCTCCTAGCGTTAGCACCACAACACTCCAAGCATTGCGTGATCGACCGGATCTTCGCCTGCAGGACCGTATTATGGTCAAGCAGTCTAAAACAGATCAAAGTCGCTGAGTTCTCAATGTAAACCCCCAAGCCCACTCCCTAGAGGACGGATCCATTCGTGTAACATGATCCTCCAGATGGCAATACTAGATTTTCGTCAATCCAAGACTGTGCTGATGGCAGCAGTGCCTCGCACACGACCTCAAGTGTCATCTCAGATATCCGATCGGAAACGTCTTCCAATCCTTCCAGGTTTCTTATCATGGCCTCGATTGTACAGCGATGGTATGAGCTGTTTCTATCCTTTATCCATTCTCCCATCGCCTTAAGTCTCACAGCCTGACGTGAAAACCACACCACCTCAGCGTGATCGCCCGGATCTCCGCCTGCAGGACCGTATTGTAGTCAGGCAGTCTTAAACAGATCTCAGTCCCTGGGTTCTCAATGTAAGCCCCCAGGCCCACTCCGTCCTCTAGCTTTGATCCATACGTGTAACATGACCTTCCAGATGGCAATACTAGGGTTCCGTCAATCCAAGACTATGCCGATGGCAGCATCAGGAAGGGTATTCTCTTGACTCTCTACATTACTGGTGAATTTCATAGAAACCGGTTTAGCTATAGATATAGCTCCCATATATATGTTCTTCCGATTTTGCAATATAAGGCTCATTTGTTAACCGATACTCTCGAAATTCAGCAAGAAGGATATCCTTATGACTCTTAATATTACTGTTATGTTTATAGTGACTCCATCTGTGTTTGCATTACATTGTCAATGTTAGACATTGTTCTCATATATGTTTGGCTTGCAGAAAATTTATAAACGAAGCAACTAAACGATAGTTTGAGTCATACAGTTAGGCCTGCAAGAACATATTATGCTACTAATTTACTAGCAAACATGACCAAAGGCAGAATGTATGATTCTGACAAGAAATCATTTTTTTTCAAGCAATAGGGATTTGTTCGCTTCATTGGCCGATGAAGGTCGTTGGGGATTGTAAATGGGCCAAATCGGTCCATATTTAAAAAGTTCCATCCAAAATCCCATGTTAAAACTGAAACATTGGCAGACGACATGGGAGTGGGAGCAGAGAGAAAAGAGAATATTTCGAGGCTTTTGATAAAAATGATTTTTACAGAGGATAGGACGGGACTCACGGAGCAGAGGAATCTTGAAAGAATGAGGTTGATTGAAGGCTTATCGTTACAGAGTTTATGGCCTTGAGAAGCTTCCAACCATTTAAGTCCTCCGATCCAAGTGGGCCCAATCTGCCCACTATTTTCACAGCATGCCCAGGACTTGAACATACTCCGAAAGCCTGGCAGTAGGGAAGGCTGGTAAATGCAAATTTTGCCCATGATCATTCCACTAAGGAACCGGGGCAAACTTCTCACATATCAATGAGTGCAGTCCGATTCAAGTTTTAAGCTCAATGATAAGGGGTCTCCTTTTTATAGCCGAGTCCGAAGGGAGTGCGACACCTCTTTGGAGAGAAGTTTTACATGGCATAAAACCTCACAAATATTGCCAGCATTAGGAGGGGAAAAACACCGTTGAAAAATTTTTTTTCTGATGGTCTCGCCAGGATTCGAACCCAGGCGTTTAGCCTCATAGGCGGACATGCTAACATGCTGCGCTACGGTGGCATCCAAGGCAAGGGTGGTGCGTATAACGTATTCTAGGACGTCCATAGAACTGTTCAAATACCAACAGTATGCCTATGCCAAGGGAAGGTCTGTGGACTTAGCCCTGCACGAGGTTGCGCACAATATCCTTTGGTGCCAAGACGTACACATTGGCGGTATGCATTAACATCGAGGGGGCCTTTAACAATCTGCGGGCCAAGACACTGATTCAAACCTTAGACCAGTACCGATTGGACCGGGTCTTTAGAGACTGGATAAACCATAAACAAACGAACAGGCGGATGAATTGTGGGTCCCATGATATCTGAATAAAAAGGGAGAAAGTGGCACAGGGCACGCCATACGGGGGTAATTTTATCGCCAATTCTATAGGTGACCATCAAAATAACCTATTAGAGAGGAGGAATTTCAACCAGTCTGCTTTGCGGACGATGTTATATTAGTTCTAAAGGGTAAGGATCCAAATCAACTATGCAAAAGGACTGAAGGCATACGACTGGGCAAGACCTAAGGGACTCAATGTTAATTTAGAAAAGACTGAAATGTGCCTGCTTATGAGAAAAACGAAAGTGGGTCAATTTGATGCACCACCGTTCCTGAATAGAACAATTTTGATATCTGACAAGGTCAAATACTAAGGAGTGATCTTGAACCGAGAAAGCTCACAGAAGTTGGGTACTGAAGACTATTCTAGATATCCGACATATAGTGATACAGATGCAGTATGTAAGAGGATACCTGAGACGACACTTCAGGTCGAGTGCGATGCACTGCTGCCAGCGCCACTTTCTTCGTTTTACGGAAAAGGGTATTACCATCTGGATGGATCGAGGCTAGAGGACAGAGTGGGCCTAGGGCTTTACATTGGGAACCCAGGGACTGACTGGAGGCCACCGTAGCGCAGAGGTTAGCATGTCCGCCTATGACGCTGAACGCCTGGGTTCGAATCCTGGCGAGACCATCAGAAAAAAATTTTCATCGGTGGTTTTCCCCTCCTAATGCTAGCAACATTTGTGAGGTACTATGTCATGTAAAACTTCTCCCCAAAGAGGGGTCGCATTGTGGCACGCCGTTCGGACTCGGCTATAAAAGGGAGGCCCCTTATCATTGAGCTTAAACTTGAATCGGACTACACTCATTGATATGTGAGAAGTTTACCCCTGTTCCTTAGTGGAATTTTCATGGGCAAAATTTGCAATTTTGCAGTATTTACCCAGGGAATGAGATCTGTTTACGGCTGCCTGACCAAAATACGGTCCAGCATGCGGAGATCCAGGCGATCACGGAACGCGTGAGGTGGGGTGGTGTGAACACGGGGAGTGTAAGAACGAGAACGGTAAGGCATCGAAAAGTCTTGGTGTATTAGAACGAGTTTGACGCCTTCTCTGAGGAAGGCACGATCTGCATTTTTGGGAGTCGGACCATAGCGGAGTGAGGGGGTATGAAAGAGTAGACGAATTGGCAGCGAAGGTCAGAGGACTGCCATTAGAAAACTTGGTTAAGCCGAAGCCTTTCGCGTCGTCTCAGTCTGAATTATGGTGGTGGGCGACAAACACGTATATATCACTGTGGAACAGCAAAGGTTGGTGGGACGACGAAAATCCTGTTGGGAGATTCCGATCGTGAGAAGACGAGGATATTACTGGAAGGAAGTAGGAAGATGGTCAATATAGCTATCGGTATCCTAACGGGACACAGGACTAGGCTCTCACTACCAGACCCCGGCATTTAGGAGTTGACAAAATACCAGACATGAACTGACATAGGGAAAACAATTCGGGATTTTTTTAAAGTAGCACGCAATTCATCATTTAGTTTAAGTGTATCTCAGGGAATTAAGCTTGCGAGACTAGAAACTACCCTACTCATTCCAGAGATACTGGAATCTGTGGGTATGCCTCTAGCAACATGCAAGCTAAATTTTCAGAACCAGGCCCGAAGGACAACGAATGATAGATGTTCACAAAGAGGGGGCTGTGAGCATTTCAAAACTATGCGGCCTAATCTAGACTTGAAGAGGTCTACTGCTTTGCTGTCATTGGCTAGAACAGATGTCTCAGTCATTGTTTTCGTCATGACAGGTCACTGTCTAATCGAAAAACCTGCTGACAGACTGAAGGTTGACAGCAACGACTTTTGACTATAGAACACCTTCTGTGTATGTGTCCCACACTTTCCACTTTAGGTTATCATTTCTTTGAAAACCTGTCTGATTTAGCAGATGTGAACGTTTGCAAGTTGTTGGGCTTTTTAAAGCAATCTGGATGGTTCAACGGTAGGAACTAGAAGGCATCTTCTTTCCTCTGTTCCTGTGGTATCCAAATGGCAGACTGCCACATAAACCTAACCTAACCTAGGTTAGGGTAGGTGTATGTCCATAGTGGCATGGACGGATTAATATCCACCCCCTCTTTTCAACCTAACTATAACTAACCTTTGTGCGGGACTGAAATTAATCTCTCAAGACTTATAACGTCATTGCGTCAAAACTAACAATTTATTGGAGAAATTATCGTTTTTATGTGTAGGGTACACCGGTACTGTGGTACAGGGTATCAAAACTTATTGCATTTGTTTATAACACCTGGAAGGAGGAGAGATAGACCTACTAATAAGTATAGGGAGTGAATCAGATTCACTTTCTGATGTAATTTAGCTATGTCCTTCTGTCTGTCCGTCAGTCTGTTTGCCTGTCGGTCTGTCTGCCCGTCGGTCAGTCTGTCTGTCTGCCCGTCGGTCAGTCTGTCTGTCTGCCTGTCGGTCTGTCTGCCCGTAGGTCAGTCTGTCAGTCTGTCCGTCGGTCTGTCCATGATTATTGAGTACAAAGCACAGACCGCAATTTATTTCCGACCGTATTCAAATTTCGCGCAGACATAAGTTTCGGCTCAAAGGCGAAGTCAATTGAAATTAGAAAAAATCGGTTCAGATTTGGATAAAGCTCCCATATATATGTTCATACGGTTTGGAGTAATGTTGAAATAACATCGTCATTCGTTAACCGATTATTACAAAATTGGGCATGAAGGATTCTCATATGTCTCTCGACATTGCTGTTGAGTTTCATAGAAATCGGTTCAGATTTAAATATAGCGCCCAGGTATATGTATCACTCGATTTTCACTTTTCGGTTCTTCTTCAGCGTGTTTTTTAACATGGAAAGACTTGAGATACTATATGTTATCATTGAGATTTTTCAAGTTTTCCAAAAAAGCAAGCTCGTGGAACATGGGGTTTTCATTGTAAATCACGACCTTGTACCAGACTTTAAGATGGTCATATAGCAGTGTAGGGCACTATTTTCTTCAACAAATAGGTTTATCTATTGAGATAGCCGTCTTATAATTCCAAGTCAAACGTGCTGCGTAAACAACAATTTGTCCAACAGAACTTTCAGCGTTTATATGATTTCCAAAGCACATTTATTTTTCTATAACAATTGTCAACGTGTTATGTATTCCAGATTGTATAATTGTGCAGTTATAGTAACTAAATTAAGTCCTCCTTGCGATAGAAACTATTCCATAGTTTTAATTCCTTCCAAATGGGTAGTGTCTTAAACTCCACTTCTTCGCCTATGGCCAAACATTTAATGGTCTCCTCAGGGTCTCCTACAGGTTGCCAGGGCACTTCTTTTGTAGCGTCACAATTGGGATTTGATGTCAGGGCAAAATTATACCACATTCCTATCATGCGTTGAATACACCGATATTCCTTGCTATCGACATCAAGTCTTTCCCCCATGACGCCATAGAATAAGTAGCTAACGTCATCAGAATGACAAACGCCTTGCGTGTTGGGTCCACAGCATATCATACGAAAGTGATTGAAGAATTTCGAATCGAAGTCGAAATAGAAGCAGTAGGTGGGTATTTCCTTTGCATATTCTCGGCGGGCACATATGGACCTATAGACACCGTGCCAAAACGAACGACATCCCAAAAGATTTAAAAATTGATTCAAGTTATCGGAGGCATTCAGTTTCGTTCCATCAAAATAACTTTTGGCCAGCTTAAGACCCATTTCTTTTAGTTGGGCAGGGGGGTGTGTTCGTTTTGTTTCATCGGGCAGTAGGTTAACAAAATCACTCAATTCGTCTATGAGGAAAGGAAATTTCTTTACCAAACTTTGATAGAGCAAGCCCTCCGAAGAGGTAGCTCCCATCATCATTGGCATAGTATTGCCCCAGGCATGAGGCATTAAGTCCTTGAAAGGTTTATTTGTGATGCAGTCTTCGCTGGCAAAAGATTCGACTACGGGCAAAAAATTCAAATGGTAATTGTTGACTAAATCCGATTTTGTCAAGAGCTGCAAATCGTGGAATGCCAATTGCTTGGACTTCAATTTGTTTAAAAACTCATAGACACTCTTATCGCTTCCATCACCCTTGTAGCCGACATGGCGAGCATATTTGAGGCCCACCTTGTGGTCTTCGGTGCAGGCCCAGGGACATAAAACCGATCCGGAGTGCATAATTGCCTTGTGGAATAGGCCTTTGGTCTGAGGCAGCATAGTCATAAGGTGTGTGGAGGCTGCCCCTGCACTTTGTCCAAACAGGGTGATGTTGTTGGGATCGCCATTGAAACTTTGTATGTTGTTCTTGATCCATTTCAATGCCAGAACTTGATCCTTCAAACCAGCATTGCCAGGAATATTGAGATCGGGATCATCAAAGCATAAAAATCCTGAAAAAATGCCAAATATACTTCAAAACCTTTTGTAGCCGTAGGGCATGTCTTTGTGTTAGAAATTTACCAAAAATACCCAACCTGTAGTTGAATGTCACTACAACCACATCCTGCTGCATGAAATAGTCTGGGCCATAAAAATCCCGGGAGGCTTCGCCGAAATGATAGCCGCCTCCAAAGATCCAAACCATAACTGGCAAAGGCTTTTCACTTGTCATCTAAGTCCATTAAAAAAAGAGTTTCGAGATTTATTGTGGTTTAGTTTGATTCCCCTACCTTTTTGGTATAAACATTCAAATACAGGCAATCCTCGGAACCTTCCACAAATTTGCTAACATAGTTATACTGCATCGGCTTGGATCTACTTCTGGTGCAATCGAGAATGTCATTCCAGGCTTCCATTGGTTTGGGAGAGCGAAATCTCAATTTTCCCACGGGTGGTTGGGCATAGGGAATGCCCTCAAAGGCATAGTAGTAGCCTTGCTCAGCGTAAACATTTCGACGCTTACGACCCTTCACCAACCCGCATTGAGTTTTGGTGACCTCGTATTCATTGGTTGAAGTTTGATAATCCACCCATACCTGATGTTTTAAAATTCTGCAGCGACAGAAAAGAGACAAACCTTAGAACTTTTACTTGGCAAAAATTATTCTCTGCTACTTGGCCAGTAATGACAGTTTTTCCCGGAAAGTTAAATTGATTTCCATTTCAGTTAAACTGCTAATAAGAAATTCCGCTTAAATCTTGTCTTTGCTTTCTCTGAGACTTTTTAAATGACAATAAAAGTAATTCAGCGAATATTTCAATCAAAAGAATATTACGTCGCTGTAGTTTTTTTTGTTTTGATTTTGTTTTCTAGAAAAGTGGACATCAGGTTTTAAAGCGAAATTTAATTTCAATAATTAAAACATAGAATAGCAAAGATATGAACGTTCATAGAGACTTCAAAGTGCCCTTACAAGAAATTAGAAAATTGAAGACAAAAAAAAAAACCACAGCAAATAAGCAACAAATCAGTTGTCCAGCCAAGAACCAGTTCGCACCATCATCTCAGTAGCTTACTTCTGAAGCCAATTTTGTCTATAAGTCTAGATTGACTTAGAATGTCAAGACGATCAAGGGATGGCAGATCAATTTTTCGAGTTGTTATAAAAACTAATCGGATATATAATTTTGGGGCCAAGTGTTTGAGGGGCCACCACATCACCAAAACCCTCCTTAATTCGATTTATTATTTACCGGAAATATGTCTGGGAGATCGCCTCATTCCAAAGGAAAATGTTGATCCTTATATTGTAAAAGAATTCGATTTTTCTCGGCACATATAAGATTTAAAGGCAAATTCTATTGAAATTGGAAGAAATCGCTCCGACTAACATATAGCTCCAGTTTATCAGTCTTGTCAAATATTCGCTTTTAAAGTCTTGAAGTTCTCCTCAAAGCTTTGTATAACATTTTCCTCTATGAATTCCTCTATGTTTACTGATTCTGTCTGAAATTGGACGTATTTACATACAGGGACCATGTATAAACAAGTAAAAAGGCGTTTAGTTCGGTCGGGTCGAAATTTGGATACCCACCACCTCGGGTATATATGTAAACCACCTTTCATCAAAATCCGATGAAATTTGCATACCTCATGTCCCATTGCAGTTACCGAAATATGTTCCGATTTGGACCAATTACTAATAAGTACAGTAGCTATATCTAAAAATAAACCGATCTGGATCATATACGATACGGATGTCGAAAAGCCTAACATAGGTTACTGGCCCAAATTTCGGCGATATCGGACAAAAAAATCCGCCTTTTATGGGGCCAAGACTTTTAATAGAGATATCGGTCTACATGGCAACTATATTCAAATCTGGACCGATTTGGGCCAAGTTGCAGAAAAATGTCGAAGAGCCTAACACAAAGCACTGGCCCAAATTTCCGCGAAATCGTACAAATAAGGCGCCTTTATGAGCCCATAACCTTAAATCGAGAGAGGCAGCTATATTCAACTCTGGACCGATCTGGGGCAAAATAAACAAGAACGTCGAAGAGCCGAACTAAACTCACTGTCTCAAATTTCAGCGACATCCGACAATAATTGCGCCTTTTATGGCCACAAAACCCAAAACCGAGAGATCGGTCTATATGGCAGCTATAACCAAATCTGGACTGATCTCAGCCAACAACACAACAACTCACAACTCACTGTTCCAAATTTCATCAAAATCGGATAATAAATGTGGCTTTTATAGGCCTAAGACCTTAAATCGGAGGATCGGTCTATATGGCAGCTATAATTAAATCTGGACCGATCTGAGACAAATTAATGAAGAATGTCGAAGGGCCTAACACAACTCACTGTTCCAAATTTCATCAAAATCGGATAATAAATGTGGCTTTAATGGGCCTAAGACCCTAAATCGGAGGATCGGTCTTTATGGCAGCTATAACCAAAGATGGACAGATCTGAGCGAAATTAACGGAGGGTGTCTAAGAGCCCAACACAACTCACTGTCCCAAATTTTAGCAAAATCGAATAATAAATGTGGCTTTTATGGGCCTAAGACCCTAAAGAGGCGGATCGGTCTATATGGGGGCTATATCAAGATATAGTCCGATATAGAACCATCGAACTTAACCTGCTTATGGATAAAAACGAATCTGTGCAAAATTTCAGCTCAATATCTCTATTTTTAAGGACTGTAGCGTGATTTCAACAGAAAGGCGGACGGACGTGGCTAGGACGTCTTAGATTTTTGCGCTGATCGAGAATATATATACTTTATAGGGTCGGAAATGGATATTTCGATGGGTATAACAATGAAGGCGCGTCTCTACCTTACTTTACTTAATTTTAATGGCTATGACAGAATATTTGTTCCACTAGCCGAACGTAGAATAGCCTTCCAAGCGCCTCAATCTTCTGCGCTCATTCTAAAATCTCTGACATCAAGTTTCGAGGTGTCTCCCACAACGTCGGCGCGTCTCTACCATTGATTGTGATGTTGTGGTTGTAACGACAATCAGCAACAGTTTTCGTGACGCCTACATAACACGTGGCTGGCCCAGAGTATAAAAAAAGAAGACACCCAAGCGAATGTGGACAGTCATTGCCCAGCAATAATGTAGCCGTCATCAGACAACGGTAAGTACGAATATTCTGAAATTACTCTTGGAGTACTTACCAAGGTCTCCAAAACACTTAGCTTTCGAATTTTTCCCTATCCTTCTGGGAGTGCCCACCACGATCTCTAAGCTAATAATACCAGCATGTCCTACTGGAGTACTTACCATGGTCTCCGCGATGTCGTTTAAAATCCTTAGTGGAGTCCTTACCACGATCTACTGGCTATCCTGTAGAATCCTAGCATATCCTTACAGGAGTACTTACCAAGGTCTCCTGGCTATCCTGTAGAATCTTAGCATATCTTTACTGGGGTACTAACAACGGTCTCCTAGACATCCTGTAGAATCACGGAAAATCCTATACACTTCTCTCCTGTAGAATCTCAGCATATATCTACTGTAGTATTTCTCACTGTCTCCTGGCCATCCTATAGACTCCTATCATATCCTTTTTAATACTTACCACGGTCTCCTTGCTATCATGTTGTAAATGCAACGACAACAAACGAAAATGTTCGCCGTAAGCACAAATAAATGAAAACAAAGAAATAAAAAGACAGTTGCTTAAAGGTAATTGGCAATAAAGGGCAGCCTTAAGTTTTATTCGATAAATCCACGATAAGGAAGGGGGTGAACAAGATTTCGTTTTATACATTATTGCAATACGATGTAATATAACCACAAAAGAGTTTGACTGTAGGGTTTAAGCGAACGATTACGAGTCTAAGTAACTAAAAAGAAGATGTAGAAAGCTGGCTGGTCAAGCGTAAGAGAAAGGGTTAGTTACTCGTTAGAATCTGACATTTCAACTACAGAGTTGCACTCAAAGGGAGTAGAAAGTTTCTAACGATTCTTCAGAACTTTAATCAAGATAGGGTCAATAAACCCGGATCAAACAAATATACGAAATTAAATTCGAAGTTGAATTAAATCTTAAACACCTGTTGAACCCTGACATATCCTAACTGATGTACTCATCACGGTATCCTTGCTATCCTGTAGAACCCTAGGATATCCTGCCTGGACTACTTACCACGGTCTCCTAGCTGTCCTTTAGAAACTTATTATATTCTTACTGTGGTACTTACCACGGTCTCCTAACTATCCTATAAAATCCTACCATATACTTACTGGAGTACTAACCACAGTCCCTTGCCGTAGAATTCTCTCTCTCATCCAAAGGTCTATTACCCTTGTTTACCTTTCCCGTCCTTGCTTGAGATCTTACTAAGGTATCTTGCTGTAGATTTCTTCCTCGTTCTTGCTTGAATACTTACTAAGGTCTCTTGCCATAGTTTTTCTCCTCGTCCTTGCTTGAGTACTTACTAAGGTTTCTTGCCATATATTTCTTGCTCATTCTTGCTTGAGTACTTACAAAGGTCTCATGCTGTAGTTTTCCCCCTGGTCCTTGCTTGAGTACTTACTAAGGCCTCATGACGAAATATTCCTCCCCGCCCTTGATTGAATACCTACTGAGGCCTCTTGCCGTAGTTTTCCTCCACGTCTCTGCTCCTACTGACTACTTACTAGGGTCTCCTGCCGTAGTTTTCCCCTCGTTCTTGCTTGAGCACTTAGTTAGGTCTCTTGCCTTAGTTTTTTTCCTCGTCCTTGCTGGAGTACTTACAAAAGTCTCCTCCTCAATCTTGCTTAAGTACTTACCAAAGTCTGTTGACGTAGTTTTCCCCCTCGTAATTGATTGAGTACCTACTAAGGTCTCTTACCGTAGTTCTTCTCCTCGTCCTTGCCTGAGTACCTACTAAGGTCTCTTGCCGTAGAAGGAGGACATCTATCCTTGCTTGAATATTAACTAAGATCTTTTGCCGTAGTTTTCCTCCTTGTTCTTGCTTGAGCACTTACCAAGGTCTCTTACCTTAGTTTTTTGCTCGTCCTTGCTTGAGTACTTACAAAAGTCTCTTGCCGTAGATTTCCTACTCAATCTTGCTTAAGTACTTACTAAAGTCCCTTGACGTAGTTTTCCCCCTCGTCGTTCGTTCTATACTTACTCATGCTGTAGATTTCCTCCATGTCTCTTGCCGTAGTTTTCCTACTCGTTCTTGCTTGTGCACTTATTAATGTCTCTTGGCTTATTTTTTTTGCTCGTCCTTGGTTGAGTACTTACAAAAGTCTCTTGACGTAGTTTTTCTCCTCGCCCTTGCCTGAGGACCTACTACTCTTGCCGTAGATGTCCACCTTGTCCTTGCTTGAGTACTTACTAAGGTCTCATGCTGTAGATTTCCTCCACGTCCATGCTTGAGTACTAACTAAAGTCTCTTGTCGTAAATTTACTTCCAGTCCTCGCCTATAAAGGTCTTGCGTTATAGCATCCAACCCTAATCTCAACAGATCGACCACATGTCCTCATTTTGGTTTCGGCTCCTTGAGTTGAAAATCACCTATCCGTGGACCCCATAAGGTATATATATTCTTGATCGTTTCGTCATTCCAAGCCATGCCCGTCCGTCCGTCTATGGAAATCACGATAGCAGTCGAACGCGTAAAGTTTGAAATTTTTGCACAGATACTTTGAATTGATATAGGTCATTGGGGATTGCAAATGGGCCATATCGGTTCAGATTTGGATATAGCTCCCATATAAACCGATCTCCCGATTTGACTTCTCGAGCCCCTGGAAGCCGCAAATCAGATTTGGATATATCTCCGATATAAACCGATCTCCCGATTTGACTTCTCGAGCTCCTTGAAGCCGCAATTTTTTCCGATTTGGCTAAAAATTTGCACATAGTGTTCTGCTATGAGTTTCAACTATTGTGTCGCATACGGACCAAATCGGTCAAGAACCTGAAATATCTCCCATATAAACCGATCTCCAGATTTGACTTCTTGACCCCCTGGGGGCCTCAGTTTTTATTCAATTTGGTTGAAATTTTGCACAAAGTGTTCTATTATGACTTTCAAATACTCCGCCAAGTACAGTCTGAATCGATCTTTAACCTGATATAGCTTCCATATAAACCGATCTCCGGATTTGACTTTTTGAGCCCCTGGAAGCCTCAATTTTAATCCGATTTGGCTGAAATTTTGCACATAGTTTTTTGTTATGACTCCCAGCAACTGTGCCAAGTCAAGAACAAGTCGTTCAAGAACGTGATATAGCACCCACATAAACCGATCCCCCGATTTGATTTCTAGAGCCCTTACAATCAGCAATTTTTATCCGATTTGGCTGAAATTTTATGTTATGCGTCTCAATAACTGTATCAAGTTTGGCCCAAATCGGTGTATAACCAGATAAAGGTCCCATATTTTAGAAGAATTCATGGTGGTTGGTTCCCAAGATTCGGCCAGTACGAATTTAGCACGCTTTTACTTGTTTTAGTTTGTTTCACCTCATGTCAACTAGTACTGATGTTATATTGTTTGCTGTTCCAACAATACCTTCGGTGATCTATAGTAATCGCAAATTTGTCTTCATGTTTGCTTAATGTAATGATTTCAGTAATAGGGACTAATTTAATTTATGGAAATTATTCGTTTAGATTATCGGGCAAAAAATTTCCATATCAGGTTCCACAGTTTATTTATTCTATTGACGGTGTCATAGGCTGCCGCACACACAGCAGTATCTACCGTTCGATGAGAGTTGATGTTACTCGTCTCTCCAGTCCTCTCTTTTATGATCTCGCTTTATAGTATGAAATGTTATTTAAATTTGAAGCATTTTGAGATACAATATGAGCATTTATTAGACATTGTTGTTTCCATGCTTTCATATTAGTGTGTGTGTGCTACTAGCCAGCAACGCTAAAAAGCATTCATTCATAAAAGTTCGGAAAAATAGTAGAGACCACTTCGATAGTTTTAGTAAAATAAATATTTTTGCATCCACCACCATAGAATGGGAGTGTACTAATTTAATCAGACCCTTGGTAACTCCTCGAAATATTGGTCTGTGACCCTATAAAGTTAAGGGTGATTTTTTAAGATCTATAGGAAGGTAAAAAACACATAAAATTCAAAAAATTCATAAAATCTTTATTTGAATAGATAGTACGATCCGTTTAATTTAATGATTGAAGATTATTTTATGCAAATGTTGACCGTGATTGCGCCTCAAATGGTCCATCCGCTTAGTCCAATCTTGGCATACTCTTTCCAACATTTCGGCCGGTATCTCACTAAAAAATGCTTCAATGTTGTCTTCCAATGCGACAAGTGAAGCGGGCTTGTCTTTACCTGACATGAGCTTTAACATAGCCCTTTAAAAAATAGTCTAAAGGCGTTAAATCCCACGATCTAGGCGGCTAATTGACCGGTCCTGAAGGTGAAATAAAATGTTCACCGAACTCGCCTTTCAATAAGTCCATTGTTACGCATGCTGTGTGGCATGTGGCAACGTCTTGTTGAAACCACATGTCATGCAAGTCAAGCGTTTGCATTTTGGGCAAAAAAATCATTCAAATCGGAGAATTGCGCCCTCTAGTGGCTCAAGAAGTCAAGATTCAAGATCGGTTTATATGGCAGCTATATCAGGATATGGATCGATTTGAACCGAACTTGACACAGTTGTTGGATATCATAACAAAACACGACGTGCAAAATTTCATTCCAATCGGATAGGAATTGCGCCCTCTACAGGCTCAAGAAGTCAAGACCCAAGATCGGTTTATATGGCAGCTATAACAAAACATGGACCAATTTGGCCCGTTTACAATCCCAACTGACCTACACTAATAAGAAGTATTTGTGTAAAATTTCAAGCGGCTACCTTTACTCCTTCGAAAGTTAGCGTGGTTTCGACGGACGGACGGACGGACAGACGGTCGGACATGACTAGATCAAGAATTTATATACTTTATGGGGTCTCAGATGCATAATTCAAGGTGTTACAAACACAATGACGAAATTAGTATACCCCCATCTTATGGTGGAGGGTATAAAAAAAGTATTCAATAAAAATTCTCTAAATAATGAAAATATGAAATTTCATCAAAATCGGACAAGGGAAATCGGAGGGTCAGGCGTTAATGTCTTAAGCAGTCGTAATCATAAACTGAAATGGTAACCTTATGCCACGCAAGCGCATTTCCACGAGTTGCAAACGAAAAGGCAAAATTAGTTTCCTTGGCATAATATAGGTGAATGAATTGGGCTTATTTCTCATTTCAATGATTCTCATTTAATTCGCCTAAAATAACTTCTTAGCGTTGCATTATTTGAGTTTTAACTGTATCAGCCTGTTTACTCTCGAATGTATGTAACTGTGCATGTATGTGTACATAAATACATGAGTACATATATAACTGTCATATCAGAAATGTAAAGTAAGTACATTCACCAACACAATGTGAAGGCAGTTATGTTTGCATTCACCATACACAAATTTGCAGAGTTGGTAAGGCATGCAAAGAGAGTGAAAGAGAGCGCTCAAGCGAGCCAGAGCCTTTGTGGAGTATAGCCGTGTTGCCATTTTGTGGTCTGGGCACAAACAGCCATCAATGATAAACCGATTTTGTTAGGCTGTCGGTCAGACAGATCCTGTAAAGCTAAGGACACAGGAACAAACCAGTCCTGCTGAGGCTGTGGCAGCATCCGTGTCACCCATGGACAGAGTGGTTGTTGAAGGTGGTGTTAGGCAATGAGGCGATTTGCTAATGTCGTTGTTCAATTTTTTTCGATTTAACATTTACATTTTGGCAAGAAATTTGCATTTCGTTGCTGGGAAATTGGGCAATTGTTCTTTCGGGCTGTTAATGTTGGTGTTGTTTGCCATAATGGCCAGTCATGTGCGACCATTTACGTTAAATGTTAAACCACCAAAGTTAAGGCAATCATTGGTGTTTTATTCTCAAACGAGCATACAAATACACATGCAATCACACATACACACGCACTCACACACACACACACTCTCTTTGGTACACCTACAGACATCATGTAATTGTGGCTTAGGCTTACGGGTTATTTCTCTGCAATTAGATCTTATGTCGATTTAACTGCTATCAATGCAGAGCCACACAAATGAAAGGATTCGAATGTTCAAATGACAATGCCAATGATGCTGATGGTGATGGCTGCAAGAGATTTACGTTTGCGGAAGATTCAAATTCGAACTTTGTTGTTAGAAAGTTTTATGGAGAAATTAATGGTATTCAGCAATTTGTGTGCTAATGGGTTTGATTTTTGAAAACAGTGGCCATTAATTAACAAAAATTGTGTATACTGTGCATATAATAAGAAACGGAACATGGTTTATAAAAAATATGAAAGGAATCTTCTGAATAAAAGAGACAGAATTATATCTAAACTGATTTTCTAAAAAACGAATACACAAAGTTTTCAATCTTTTATATACCAAAACATTAAGTTCCTTTCAATAGCACTTAATTGTGAGGATTGTATGACATTCAGTCGTTTTCCTTAGTTGTTAAATGCCTTGCAATTATAAGAGCTAAAACGCCACCATAGAATGGTGGGTATGCTTATCAAGGCGACTTCATAAAGTATGTATTCTTGATCGTCTTGACATTCTCAGACGATCTAAGCATGTACCTACGTCCATCTGTGGAAATCACTACAGCGGCCAAGAAATAAATGAATCCACTTGAAATTTCGCAAAGGTACTTTTTATTGATGTTGGTAATTGGGGGACATAGGTCATTGGCTCATATCGGTTCAGATTTCCATAAAGCTCCCATATATAAAGTGGTGCTACGATTTGACTTCTTGAGCTACTAGAAGCCTCAATTTTTGTCCGACTTGACTACAATTGTTCGCAACATACAACAATTGGTGCAATATACCTTGCACCACCACTGTAGTAGATTTGTGCATTTGTTTGCAACGCTAAGAAGGAGAAGAGCTAGACCCATTGATAAGTATACCGATCGACTCAGAATCACTTTCTGATTGGATTTAGCCATGTCCGTCTGTCAATCTGTGAGTCCATATATTTTTGTAATCAAAGTGCAGGTCGTATTTGTTGTCCGATTGTCACGAAATTTTGCGGATGTCGCTTTTTTGGCTCCTTGGGCCAAACGCTATTGATTTTGAAAAAAATCGGTTCAGATTTCTCATATATGTCTTTCATCCGATATGGCTTTTTAAGGCTGTAGAAGCCACAATTTTCGTTCGATCTTTACAAAATTTGGCCTTGGGTATTTTATTTGAGGTCTACATATGTATGTAAATTGTCATAAAAATCGGTTCAGATTTAGATATAGCTCCCATATATATATCTTTCATCCGACATGGACTTTTATGGCTGTAGAAGCCACAGTTTTAGTCCGATCTTTAAAATATTTTGGGCGAGTTGTTTTATTTGACGTTCTAATATGTGTTGATAATTTCATGAAAATCGGTCCAAATTTAGATATAGCTCCCATATATATATTTCATCCGATATGGCCGTTTAAGGCTGTAGAAGCCACAGTTTTAGTTCGATCTTTAAAATATTTAGCGCGAGTTGTTTTATTTGACGTCCTTATATGTGTCGAAAATTTCATGAAAATCAGTACAGATTTAGATATAGCTCCTATATATATCCTTCATCCGATGTGGCGTTTAAGGCTGTGGAAGCCACAATTATTTACCGATCTTTACAAAGCTTGGCATGGGGTGTTTTTGTCTATATGTGCGCAAAATTTCATAAAAGTCGGTCCAGATTTATATATAGCTTCCATATATATGTATCGCCCGATTTGCACTTAAATGGCCGTAGTAGCTATAATTTTCAACCGATCTGCACAAAATTTGGCACGGACTGTTTTGTTACTGATCCTAACATATTTGGAAAATTTCATATGTAGATATAGCTTACATATATCGTTCATCCGATTTGAACTATTGTATTATGGCTGTAGAATCCACAATTTTCGTCCGATTTTGCATGAGACGTTTAAATTGACTTTCCAATACGTGGGCAAAATTTCTTTAAAATCAGTTCTAATGTGTATCCATCCGATATGGACTTTACATTATAGGACGTGAGATATTCTTTTTCATGTCCCAGTATGTGTCATTAAAATTGGCACTGGCTTCGATATAACTCCCATATAATCTTTTATCCGATATGGCCTTTTAAAGATGTGGAAATCCAAATCTTTTGTCCTATGGTAGGAAAATCTTACAAGGTTCTAAATTGCTATTTCAATTGGTATCCAAATTAAAGTCTGACTAGATTTCGAGATAAGTTCTACATATAAAAAGTACTACATGCACTATGGTCGGCACCGCCCGACTTTTGCCTTTCCTTACTGGTTTTAATATCCAAATATTTCCTAGTCTCGTTGAAGAGATGACCCTAAATTTCTTGAAATAAATTCATGTTGTCTACTCTACATTGTTGCTGCAAACATCCTCGCCCGCTGTAGCGTATAAGTACTATAAATTAAATTGAGTTAATCATTCGACACCCACGACCAAACAATTTGAAATGCTCTCACTTGTTTTTCGCATTTTCTTGTTAATGAAACCTTTTTATACCCACCACCATAGGGAGTGCATTCATTTGGTCATTCCGTTTGCAACACATCATAGTAGCCGTCAGTTGTTTTCACGCTACCGTCTTTAAAAATTGAGATATTGAGTTGAAATACGCAGGTTAAGTTCATGAATGACCGACATTGGACTATATTAGGATATAACTGCCTTACATACCGATCTGGGGATTTAGGGTCTTAAGCCTATAACAGGCGCATTTATTACCCGATTTCGCTGCAATTTGTTAGGCTCGCGAATATGCGAACCAAAAATGGTTCAGATTTGAACATATTTGGATATAGCTGCCATATAGACCGATCTGGTGATTTTGGGTCTTAGGTCTATAACAGGCGCATTTATTACTCGACTTCGCAGAAATTTGGAACAGTGAGTTGTATTAACACTTACAACATCTGTCCGGAATATGGTCCAGATCGGGATTTATTTAGATATAGTTGCCATAGAGACCAATCTTGAGCTCTAGGGCCTAAATATCATTAGAAGAGCATTTATTCTCCGATTTAGGTTAGTTTAGGGTTAGGTTGAAAAGAGGGTGCAGATATTAATCCGCCACATGCCACTATGGACATACACCTAAGCCTGTAATCGGCTTGTTGTGCTCTCTAAAAACTATGAAGTAACCTCTAAAAAAAATGTTAAGTAAGGAATTCCCTGCTACTTACAAAATCCTTAATCGTTTTCAATACCACTCCCCTAAATTGGTGCATGTCTGATGACATTCTCATTTTTCGATTTGATTGAAATTCTAAACAGTGAGCTGCTTTAAGATTCCCGACATCCAACCCAAATAGGGTCCAGATGGGACCATATTTAGATATAGCTGTCATATAGATCGATATAGATAAATATATCCATGGTGGTGGGTATCCGAAGATCGCCACGGCCGAACTTGGCACGTTTTTAATTGTTTTATTTGATTGCTATTTTTTTAATTAAATCCCCTTTCAATTCTTCTACTGACAGCATTAAGTTTCCATTTAGGGTCTTGGCAGGGCCACTCCTTTATTTGTCTCAATATTTCATGGTTGGCTGCAATACGCCGCCAATAAATTAAATATGTCTCCCTGCATTATGGCCAACTTTAGTCTATTATTGTTATTACGAAATTGCAGGGCAGTGCTTGGGCCCAGACACAATTGCAGCTGGCGCACCCAAAATTGAGACTTGAAGTATTTGCTTGCAACGTATAAATAACGCAAGAAAGTCCTCCTTTAATAAGTTTCGAGAGTCTTCTCAAATCGATTTTTGTATGAGCAGCAGAAGAAAAACAAAATGCTCTAAACTTTACGAACCACAAACTGAATAAAAACCAACAGCGGAAACTTGTAATGTTAGAAGTGCGTTGAAGCAGAGACCAATAAAAGGAGACTTCATTGGGGTGATGGATTATTTGATAATACGAATATATGTTCATGCTGTAAGTTTAGTAAAGAAACTAATACTCAAAATAAAATGTTGCCTAAAAATCGTAGCTTTTTATACCCTCCACCATAGGATGGGGGTATACTAATTTCGTCATTCTGTTTGCAATTCCTCGAAATATTCGTCTAAGACCCCATAAAGTATGACATGTCCGTCCGTCCGCCTGTCCGACCGTCTGTCCGTCCGTCTATCCGTCCGTCTATCCGTCCGTCTATCCGTCCGTCTATCCGTCTGTCCGACCGTCTGTCCGTTTGTCCGACCGTCTGTCCGATCGTCTGTCCGACCGTCTGTCCGACCGTCTGTCCGACCGTCTGTCCGACCGTCTGTCCGACCGTCTGTCCGTCCGTCTGTCCGTCTGTCCGTCCGTCCGTCTGTTTGTCTGTCCGTCCGTCTGTCCGACCGTCTGTCCGTCCGTCTGTCCGACCGTCTGTCCGTCCGTCTGTCCGTCCGTCTGTCCGTCTGTCCGTCCGTCCGTCTGTCCGTCCGTCTGTCCGTCCGTCTGTCCGTCCGTCCGTCTGTCCGTCCGTCTGTCCGTCCGTCTGTCCGTCCGTCTGTCCGTCCGTCTGTCCGTCCGTCTGTCCGTCCGTCTATCCGTCCGTCTGTCCGTCCGTCTGTCCGTCCGTCTGTCCGTCGGTCTGTCCGTCCGTCTGTCCGTCCGTCTGTCCGTCCATCTGTCCGTCTGTCCGTCCATCTGTCCGTCTGTCCGTCCATCTGTCCTTCTGTCCGTCCGTCTATCCGTCCGTCTGTCCGTCCATCTGTCCGTCCATCTGTCCGTCTGTCCGTTCGTCTGTCCGTCCGTCCGTACGTCTGTCTGTCGAAAGCACGCAATCTTTCGAAGGAGTAAAGCTAGCCGCTTAAAATTTTGCACAATACTACACTAAGTAGATCGGTTGGGATTGTAAGTGGGCCAAATCGGTCCATGTTATGATATAGCTGCCATATAAACAGATCTTGGATCTTGACTTCTTGAGCCTCTAGAGGGCGCATTTCTCATACGATTTGGAAGAAATTTTGAACAACAGCTTCTCTTATGACCTTCAACATACGTGTCTAATATGGTTTGAATTGATCAATAGCTTGATACAGCTCCCATATAAACCGATCTCCCTACTTTACTTCTTGAGCCTCTAGAGGTCGTAATTCCTATCCGATTTGGTTGAAATTTCGTACAACGGTCTCTCCCATGACCTTCAACATACGTGTTGAATATGGTCTGAATCGGTCGGTAGCCTGCAGCAGCAGAACTCGACAAATTTTATCCATGGTGGAGGGTATATACGATTCGGGCCGGTCGAACTTAGCACGCTTTTACTAGTTCTTCTTAAAATTTGCCAAATAGGAAGTGCTGGGAATGTATTACACTTACAATCCATTAATCCCATGTTTCCATGTGTACTACCCTTTTCCAGGATACTCCGACTCTCTAAATGGGCCAAATGCTCTTACCAATGAAAAATAATGAGACAAACAAACGTTGGCGCTTCTACACGTGCATTATAGGGATGCCGTGGCCATCTACATCATACATCCTTCATTCTTTGGCCCGGGCCAGGGAAAACCGCCAGAAAATGCCTGCGAGTTGGTCTATGTGAGTGCGTCTGAGTGTGTGTTTAAGGGGATTGAAGCAAAAGGAATGCAATATCATCCGGTCGTTGAGTTGGCAAGACGAGTAGCTCTTGCCCAACTCTCTTTAGGCATGGTGGTGGTACTTGTGGTTGTTACTTTTGTTTAAAGAGCCAAGCCGTTTAGCTGGTATTGTGGTTAAGCCTTTGCCCCTCTCGCCATAACACTTGCTTGGTGGCACGGTCGCAGAAGTGCTTGACATTGCCAAAGGTAAAAGGACTAAATCCCTTTGTTAAAAAAAAAAATAAATAAAAATATTTTATTTACTCAAGAAGAAAAAAAAAACTTTTTTAATTTTCAAAATTTTGCATGCCATTATATTCCAATGCGTTATTTTCACCCGAACCGAAAAAAAATTAAAGAGTTTAACAAATTATGTATTTGAAGTTAATTAAAAAAAGGGAACTTAATCGTTTGGCCTTGCGAAGGCACATCTTGACTGTCGAGAACTTTTCAAAGGCGCACAGCATTTGTTGTTCTTGTTGATGGTATGGTATTCGTGTGGTATGTGCCCATCTATGTGTATACATGAATGTGTAAACTTGCGTGTGAACATGAAATTTCTTAATGAAAATTCCTCTCGTTTTTTTTTGTTGGCTTTTCTAGGTTTTCCCCTATTTGGGCTTAATATCAATTTAAAAATTACCGCTCGCCTTTTCGCAGCTAAGGACCATGGGAAATTCCCTAAAGTTGGCAAATAAATTTTTTAAGTGGTTGTTTATGATGGAGCCGCCGCCAAAGTCGGGATTTTCACCAGTCTTACTTTTTGTTGGCATTTTTGTTGTTGTTGTTGTTGGTTTACTGTAATGGCCACTTTTGAGTTGTTTTTGTTTGAAAAGTTGTTGAAACTACGTTCCAGACCTACATCACCATTCTTGTCGCAAACACACGCTGCTACAGCCATAACCACAAACGCACACACACACACACATACATACATACGCATCAATGTTCTCATTCACATACCAGCACAGTGGAAAAGCGAAGCAACTCAAGAACCGATTATGACTTTGGTGAAGGGTGCAGGACGCCTTTTAATGTCTTTAACGCCTTTTTAATGGTTTGGTGAAGATTGCCTTTATTTATGCGGCTGTTGTGTTGGCTTTAACTTTGTTTGCCAAAGTTGCCAGCAAACGAGGATGGATCGAAAAGTGATGTTTGCAAGGGTCAAAGGGTAATTTGCAAAGAAAAAGTTTTTGCAATTATATAAAATTTTATTTATTTTTTGTTATTGTATGGAAGTAGGCTATGGATTAGGTTAAAGTGTCAGTCTGACACCAGTCTCACTTGGATAATTTTTGTCAATTGTCATACAACAATAACGATAGACCACAGCTTCTGATGGTGGCAAGCGAAGCCACAACCTCCTGGCTTGCTACCAATTTAGCTAAGGCCTTTTTTGGTATGAGAGCAATGCCTGGCAGAAATAGAGGTTACGGAAAATTTGTTGAAAGCCTGTTTATAACCTACACCACCACTCTGGTACAGCGTATTACAAACTTGGGCATTTTTTGTCAACGTTTAGAGGAAGAGGTGATAAACATACC
This sequence comes from Stomoxys calcitrans, assembly GCF_963082655.1. Taxonomy (NCBI): domain Eukaryota; kingdom Metazoa; phylum Arthropoda; class Insecta; order Diptera; family Muscidae; genus Stomoxys; species Stomoxys calcitrans. Next base: position 233,777,854 of record NC_081553.1, on the reverse strand, counting down.
TTTAACGATACTCATCGACTTGGAATCACTTTCTGATGCGATTAAGACATGTACCTCCGTCCGTCCATTCATCTGTAAATCCATGTATTTTTGAAAACAAAATACAGGTCGTGTTTGCAATCCAATCGTCATGAAATTTTGCTCATGTTTTATTTTTTGACCCAGGGACAAACTCTATTGATTTTAGTAAAATTCGGTTCAGATGTATATAAAGCCTCCATTTATAAACTTCGCTCGAGTCGCCATAGTAACTTAAATATACAATCGATCTGCACAAGATTAGGCGGAATTGTTTTATTACCGATCTGAACGTTTTTGCAAAATTTCATTAAAGTCGTTTAAGATTTGGTTACAGCTCCCATATGTATGTATAGACCGATTTACCCTTATAAGGCAACAATTTTCACCCAAAATGTACGAAATTTGGCAAGCATTGTTTTGTTACTGTCCTACCGTCCATCTGTCCTTCCAACTGTCCTTCCGTCCATCTGTCCTTCCGTCCATCTGTCCTTCCGTCCATCTGTCCTTCCGTCCATCTGTCCTTCCGTCCATCTGTCCTTCCGTCCATCTGTCCTTCCGTCCATCTGTCCTTCCGTCCATCTGTCCTTCCGTCCATCTGTCCTTCCGTCCATCTGTCCTTCCGTCCATCTGTCCTTCCGTCCATCTGTCCTTCCGTCCATCTGTCCTTCCGTCCATCTGTCCTTCCGTCCATCTGTCCTTCCGTCCATCTGTCCTTCCGTCCATCTGTCCTTCCGTCCATCTGTCCTTCCGTCCATCTGTCCTTCCGTCCATCTGTCCTTCCGTCCATCTGTCCTTCCGTCCATCTGTCCTTCCGTCCATCTGTCCTTCCGTCCATCTGTCCTTCCGTCCATCTGTCCTTCCGTCCATCTGTCCTTCCGTCCATCTGTCCTTCCGTCCATCTGTCCTTCCGTCCATCTGTCCTTCCGTCCATCTGTCCTTCCGTCCATCTGTCCTTCCGTCCATCTGTCCTTCCGTCCATCTGTCCTTCCGTCCATCTGTCCTTCCGTCCATCTGTCCTTCCGTCCATCTGTCCTTCCGTCCATCTGTCCTTCCGTCCATCTGTCCTTCCGTCCATCTGTCCTTCCGTCCATCTGTCCTTCCGTTCACCTGTCCTTTCGTCCGTCTGTCCTTCCGTCCATCTGTCCTTCCGTCCACCTGACCTTTCGTCCATCTGTCCTTCCGTCCATCTGTCCTTCCATCCATCTGTCCTTCGGTCCATCTGTCCTTCCGTCCATTTGTCCTTCCATCCATCTGTCCTTTCGTCCGTCTAAAAAAATCTCGATTGCGGTCGAACGAAACAAGATATCCGCTTGAAATTTGGCACAAATGTCGTTGTGGATAATATCGATTCTGTTTTGGATATAGCTGAGGGAGGCCTTCGTTACGCAGACGTTTGCATGTCATCCTATGATACTTAACAACTGAGTTCGAATCCTGGCGAAAAGATCAGAAAATTTTTTTTCCCTCCTAATGCGGGCGACTCTTGTGAGGTACTATGCCTAGCATTGCCACTCAAGAAAAATATTTCCTACCAAAATTTAAGAAAAATCCAACCAAATCCGACTCAAACCTATCAAATGTTCTGAAAGCCAAAAATGCTTCATATTTTTTATATCCACCACCGAAGAGTTGGCCATTTTGCGATTCCATTTACAACTTTTTTTTTATTTATTTGAAAATTCGGCTAAATGTCGGCCCCATTGCCCATACACTGATTAAGTCAATTTTAGATCAATAGGTAGTTGGCACTAGTTCCGAATGTTGTTCTTGAGGATCTACACCACTCCAATAACGCTTGTTGACGCAGCCGGAAGTTTAAAAGAGGACCTCGTCACTGGGAAAAAATTAGGAGGGAAATGATGGAGAAGTCAAACAGTACACAGTGGGCCAAATGGCAAAAAAATTGGAAATAAGTCTACAACTTTTTATCTGTTGATTTTAGCCATACAAAATGTTCTAGACATTTGTAGAGGAGGACATAGGCTTTCAGAAAAGTGCTGTTGTTGGTCCATATCTTTAATACAGGGTGAGCTACAGGGTGTCAAAGTTGACCACTTTTGACTTCTCCAAGCTTCTGGGGGCCATAACTTTTGATCTACTCAACCGATTTACATGATTTAGGACTCTAGAGAAAGAGCTTGACAAGATCTAAAAAACTTATGCATAAAGTACCATGCCATCGTGTACTGTTAAGGAGTTATGAATTGTTTAATTTTAAAATATGAAAATTTGGCCTTGGTTTTTTTCAGTGTTTTTTAAATAACTCCGTCAATTTTAAAGCTATAAACTTCATACTTCACACAAATTATGCCAGCATATGTGTGCATAAAATACAAAAGGAATCACGTGAATATCTTTGGCGGTTTAAAAATGGCATCGTTTTCAATATGAAAAATATTTTTTTTTGTCAAAAAATTGCAAAATTTTTCAAAAAAGATACTCCCATTTCCTTTAAGTTTTCGCAAACTTTGGCCGTCAAAGCATTATCATTTCTTTCCATTTTCACAAAGTCGAGGTATTAAGAAAAGTTTTAAGTGCTAATTTGGCTAATTTCGATATCAAACAACACCGTTATCTTAAGACCAAAATGGCCAATTTTTTTACTAAACTTCAAAAGTTTCTCACTGGAAAAAAAGTTCCACGGGGATTTTTTCGCTTTTTTTGAACTTAAATGAAAGCTTAAAATGTTCCCAACATTTTAAGGTATGTCTCGCCATATCCTAGCCATAAATGAGATCGTAGCGATCAAAATACTGAAAAAAGTCAATTTTCAAGTAGTGCTATATTCATTGCTAAAAAACAAGTATTACGTCACATTTTATTGCAAAGATGTTAAATAAACTTTTATTTGGTAACACTTCTTCTACAAAACACAAAAAGAATCATGGAAATATCTCTATTCTATTCCATTTTATGGAACCGGCAATAAAAAAGTCAATTTTTCAAAAAAGTCGAATTTCCCAAATTTTGTTTTTGTTGTCCTAATTGCACATGACACACTATAGCCATATTTACGCAACATACCTTATCGTAAAGGAAATTTTCATACCTTTCCAACGATGTATAAAACATTTCTCAACTCGGATTCTATCTACTCTAAAATTCATTTACACTTCATTAAACTCTATATAAAAATGTCTATTTGTGAAATGGAACCTTATATGGGGCCTACACTAAAACATTGATAGATTTGCCCAGGGTTTACAATACAAATGTGTTAGAATAAAAAAAGGTCTCCTGCCAAAGTTTAAAAAAATTGGAATAAAAATATGTGTTTTAGAGCGAAAACACTTCGCATCGGCGTGCGTTTGTATAGTACCTACATCTATTTTTAATGTAAGCTGATGATTTTTGAATAAAAAGTAACCTAGAAATATACCTGCATATATATATATATTTGTGTTAAGATTTGATGCAGACAAATGTTACCTGTTTCGCTATGTCGAATTCCCAGGAAATCCACCGTATCAATGAATGTGAAAAAACCTACCCATAAAAAATTCATTGTCATTTTTTTTAACCAAATTCGAGTCCAGGTAAATAATTATAGAAGAGTAAGTAAAAAGAGGCACTTTGGACCCCTTTTTACGATTGCGTCTGATACCTGAAATGGGTCATTAATTGTGAATATATTGCATAAATATTTGAACAAAATCCAAATTTTCTTCATTATATTTTGTAGAGGCGTAAAGGACATTTATAAGTTATGGAAGTCATACTGAAGTATTCCACTCTTTCGAAAATTGTATGGGACATCAAAAATGATTCCAAATCATACACGGAGTCATTTAAGGAACTTGTTTACACTTTGGACCACATATATGGAATAAGGCTAAATAAAGACGCTTTAGACAAACTTGAAAAATTCTACAAATCATTTGAGAGAAGGTTGCCAGAATGTTCATTCGCAAAAATCAAGTTTTTCAAAATGTATGAGAAGTGGCTGAAATCGGATCTACTTATTGAAATTAAACCGCTGATTCCCGGCCGGCCTAGCAAAGCATACGACGAAGTTACGGAGAAAACCAAAAAGAAAAAACAAGAGGAACTATTGGCGGCACATCCGCCAAATTTAATAAAAGATACGTTCAAAACAGCATTGTTAAAAACACAACCAAAAAATGTTGGACGAATTGTCGATGTTTTACCATTAGCATCTCCGAAAAGGGTAAAGAGAATGGTAGAAAGTATTCCAACTCCAAAATCGACTACAGAATTCACGGAGGAAGATGCACTGGCCCTGATTTTGAACCTAGGCCTCTCAAGAAACAAATACTCAACAATGAGGAAGGCTCTTCGTGAAAAAGGATGGGGTTGTTTACCCTCAAAACATAAATTGTACAACACCAGGACGAAAATGGTGCCATCAAATATATACGTGGACGAATTAAAAGCAAGAGTGAAACTTGCTGATCTTGTTGAAAATACAGCTGTTAGAATTATTTCTAATTTTACTGAAGAACAGTTGAACACATGTAATAATTCCGAAGTGGTTTTGATCAGCAAATGGGGTTGTGATGGATCATCTGGATTTTCCGAATATAAGCAACAAACAGAAATAGATACCAACTTCGCATCAATTTTCATGGCATCATTAGTACCATTGAGAATGAGATTGTACAAGGACCAATCTTCATCATCGAAAGAAAATGCATTTCAAGATATATGGATAAATAGAACACCTGGGTCAAAATATTTATGTCGCCCAATTCGGTTTGAGTATACAAAGGAAGACCGGAACACAACACGATCTTTGGTGAACGAAATAAAGGAAGAAATTGCTGCATTACCCATGATTGTTATAAACCAATTGGGAAGAAATATAAAAGTTTCGTTTCAACTACAACTCACTATGATCGATGGAAAGGTGGCAAACGCATTAACTGGCGTTATGTCCAATTGGAGATGCAATATTTGTGGCAAGAAGAATGGGCAATTCGAGGACAAGTCTGATGAAAATTTAGTAAACGAAAATGCGCTCAATTTCGGTATTTCGCCCCTGCACTGTAGAATTCGATTCATGGAGTATTGTTTGCATTTATCGTATGACCTTAAATATCGGACTAGCCCTGGAAACCGCGATGTCTCTGCTAGAAACAACCAAGATCTTCACAAAATGAGGCAGGAAGAGAAGAATCGAATCCAGTTGGAGTTTAAACAAAAGGGACTTATAATAGATAAACCTCTTTACGGATACGGAAGCACAAATGATGGCAACTCGGCAAGGCGGTTTTTTGAGGACCCCGTATCGACATCTAAAATAACCGGTCTTGATGAACACTTGCTAAGACGATTCAAAGTGATTTTGGCTGTAATCAATAGCAAAAAGATGATAAATTCAACCAAATTTGAAGCTTATAGTAATGACACAAAAAACATTTTATCTGATTTATATTCGTGGAAAGCTTTAACACCGACAGTACATAAAGTCTTACATCATGGCAAGGAAATTGTGGAATACAACATACTTCCGTTAGGAGAACTTACAGAAGAAGCTCAGGAATCCCGTAATAGAGATGTTAAACAGTTCCGGCTTTTCAATACCCGAAAGAGCACCAAATTTAACCAAAATTATGATTTACTTCAATATTTATTGTTATCGTCTGATCCGGTACTATACAGCATCAGAACTAAATGGCTACCAAAAATATGTGACGATATAGATAAGGACGATCCCGATGCCATTCAAATTAAAGAGCTTTTAAATTTTGATACCTTAGATTATTTGGTAGAGAATAAAATCAAATAATACAAAACTAAAATGCTTTTTTATTTTGGGAGTAGCTAATATACATATAAACGCACGCCGATGCGAAGTGTTTTCGCTCTAAAACACATATTTTTATTCCAATTTTTTTAAACTTTGGCAGGAGACCTTTTTTTATTCTAACACATTTGTATTGTAAACCCTGGGCAAATCTATCAATGTTTTAGTGTAGGCCCCATATAAGGTTCCATTTCACAAATAGACATTTTTATATAGAGTTTAATGAAGTGTAAATGAATTTTAGAGTAGATAGAATCCGAGTTGAGAAATGTTTTATACATCGTTGGAAAGGTATGAAAATTTCCTTTACGATAAGGTATGTTGCGTAAATATGGCTATAGTGTGTCATGTGCAATTAGGACAACAAAAACAAAATTTGGGAAATTCGACTTTTTTGAAAAATTGACTTTTTTATTGCCGGTTCCATAAAATGGAATAGAATAGAGATATTTCCATGATTCTTTTTGTGTTTTGTAGAAGAAGTGTTACCAAATAAAAGTTTATTTAACATCTTTGCAATAAAATGTGACGTAATACTTGTTTTTTAGCAATGAATATAGCACTACTTGAAAATTGACTTTTTTCAGTATTTTGATCGCTACGATCTCATTTATGGCTAGGATATGGCGAGACATACCTTAAAATGTTGGGAACATTTTAAGCTTTCATTTAAGTTCAAAAAAAGCGAAAAAATCCCCGTGGAACTTTTTTTCCAGTGAGAAACTTTTGAAGTTTAGTAAAAAAATTGGCCATTTTGGTCTTAAGATAACGGTGTTGTTTGATATCGAAATTAGCCAAATTAGCACTTAAAACTTTTCTTAATACCTCGACTTTGTGAAAATGGAAAGAAATGATAATGCTTTGACGGCCAAAGTTTGCGAAAACTTAAAGGAAATGGGAGTATCTTTTTTGAAAAATTTTGCAATTTTTTGACAAAAAAAATATTTTTCATATTGAAAACGATGCCATTTTTAAACCGCCAAAGATATTCACGTGATTCCTTTTGTATTTTATGCACACATATGCTGGCATAATTTGTGTGAAGTATGAAGTTTATAGCTTTAAAATTGACGGAGTTATTTAAAAAACACTGAAAAAAACCAAGGCCAAATTTTCATATTTTAAAATTAAACAATTCATAACTCCTTAACAGTACACGATGGCATGGTACTTTATGCATAAGTTTTTTAGATCTTGTCAAGCTCTTTCTCTAGAGTCCTAAATCATGTAAATCGGTTGAGTAGATCAAAAGTTATGGCCCCCAGAAGCTTGGAGAAGTCAAAAGTGGTCAACTTTGACACCCTGTAGCTCACCCTGTATTAAAGATATGGACCAACAACAGCACTTTTCTGAAAGCCTATGTCCTCCTCTACAAATGTCTAGAACATTTTGTATGGCTAAAATCAACAGATAAAAAGTTGTAGACTTATTTCCAATTTTTTTGCCATTTGGCCCACTGTGCAGTATGTCAGAAATTTTCATAGCAGCTGTTGTTTGCGAGCCGAACGTTGGAGAGAACGCACAACTGACTGCTTCACTCTTGCGATATTTTCCGGAGTTCTAATGGTCCTTTGAAGTCCATTTCGGAGTTAAGCGACACTTCCACTCTCCCCAAATGAGTAAATCCACGTCAGAATCGAATTACGGACAGGAACGAGGGTTTGTGGGGAGAAATTTCAAAACGAGATCGGAAGGCAAGCTGCGTAGCAACAAATGAGCGGCCGTTGGAGAAGAAGTTCTCTACGGCGAAGGTCCGCTGCTCCCTAGACAAGAGCACGATGGCAACTGACTGAAGAGAGACAGACAAACTTGGGGGCTTCCCCTTCCGACGCCCTCCCGGTCCAACTCACCACTCGGGTGTTTTTATACCCTCCATCATAGGAAGGGGGTATACAAATTTCGTCATTCTGTTTGTAACTCCTCGAAATATTCGTCTAAGACCCCATAAAGTATATATATTCTTGATCATCATGACATTTTAAATCTAACTAGACATGTCCGTCCGTCTGTCCGTCCGTCCGTCTGTCTGTCTGTCGTACTTCTTATTAGAGTAGGTCAGTTGGGATTGTAAATGGGCTATATCGGCCCACGTTTTGATATAGCTGTAATATAAACCTATCTGGGGTCTTAACTTCTTGAGAGTCTAGAGTGCGCAATTCCTATCCGATTTGGCTGAAATTTTGTACGACGTGTTTTGTTATGACTTCCAGCAACTGTGTTAAGAATAGTTCAAATCGGTCCATAACCTGACATAGCTGCCATATAAAACGATCTGGGGTCTTTACTTCTTGAGCGACTAAGGGACACAATTATTATCCGATTTGGCTGAAATTTTGTACTACGGCTTCTCTCATTACCTTTAACATACGAATATGGCATGAATCGGTTTTTAGCTTAATACAGCTCCCCTGTAAACCAATCTCCCTATTTTACTTCTTCAGCCCCTAAAGTGCGCAATTCTTACTAGATTTCGCGGAAATTTTACACAATGACTTCTACTATGGTCTCTAATATTTGGTTAAATTATGGTGCGAAATGAACCATAACTTGATATTGTTCCAATAATATAGCCATTCATTTCTTTTATCTTTTGTTTGCCTAAAAAGAGATATCGTGGCAAGAGCTCGACAAATGCGATTCATGGTGGAGGGTATACAAGATTCGGCCCGGCCGAACTTAGCACTTGTTACTTCTTACCTTTTGGGGCCGCTGCAAACATATATGGTCGAAATTTGATACGCATTGTTTAATAACCTACCTGAAAACATCCCCGATGTCCATCATAGTTGGTTCAGAAGTAGATATGGCAACCACGTTGTACTTATAGGGTAGTTGGAGGGTATTATACAGTCGGCACCGCCCGACATTTGCTTTTCCTTTTTGGTTATACCTGAGTCGGTATTGACACTTACTAACAACCAAAATTTCGAAATCTAGGCTAAACTGGATGTGGCGCAAAACTACAAAATACCCTTCATCAGTCGGTATCCTTATTTGAAGACCAAAATTATTTAAATATCTCTGTAATCAAAGTTCTACCCAAAGTTTTTCTAAGTCTAGTCCAACTCCGAAAAATCAGATTTTACGTATGGGTTATCTCAAGATTTATAACCTACGTTCCATGATGGAAAGTTTAAAAAAGAAGGATTTGTGTTAATTAAATTTTTAAAAGTGTAACAACCACCTCCCACTTTGTAATGGAATTGTTTTTCTGTGAAATTTTTAATTTCAAAACAGTCTCATTTTCTCTTATTTGACCACCTACTGAAGTGGAATTCCAAGTTTCCTAGCAACTTGTTAGGCATTCATTAGTTTGGAAAATCTAAGCCTGTTCATTAAAAACCTCAAAGCATTAGTCTTTATCCTGTATCTTAGGCATAGATACCATTTTGTTTATTCTATTGTTTTCGTGTCACCGCAAGGCAAGCAAGGCGTTACTAGGCATTTTAAAACACTGGCAAATCACTTTCACCACATAGCTGTGTGCTGCTCCCCTTCTGCTTATGTTGCGTTTGGGATACAGCTCAGGTATTCTTTGGCCCAACTCGTATAAATAAATCTACCGCAGCTTAGAATTACCGGCTTACTGTGACAAATGGGATAAATTTCCGCTGACAACATGTTCGGAATGATGTTTTCCGTTAAAAGTTTGCGGCTTATAATTTGAGCAGCCACAACAAAATGTAAGACATCATGAATGTCTGTCCTAATAAACTTTGGTGATGGTGTTGGAGTTGATGGTAATGGTGGTGTTGTTTTTGGTTCTTGGCCTGATATTCAAATGGCCTATTGGCTTTAACCTGCCCACCGTCAAGGTAAGCGCGTTGCTCCAAGTCCCCCGTTTGGTACTCCTTAAAGCCAACCTGGCAAATAATGCAAAAAATCTTAAACAATTTTTGTGTATTTCTAGTTGTTTTACTTGTGCCGCGTTAGTATGTCCTGCTATTGTTTTTCTGCAACTTTCTGTCATGATTCCAAAGAGAATTTTCTCACACAAGTTTAGTATGAAGATGCATGGAGGAGCATAATAAAATATTCTCATACTTAAACATGCAGAAAATACAATGAGTTTATCTCGGATTGTTTACATTCTTCCCCCAGCCACAAGAGCAAGCGACAGAAAAAAGATGTGTGGTGGAGAGTGAGAGAGGGAAAGATATAGGGGAGCATGAGATTTGAATTGCATGGCATGTCGTTGTCGTTGTCATTGTCGTTGAGTCGTAGTCTTTTTACTTGGGCAATTCTCTGTATATGTGTGTGTGTGTGTGTTGTGTTCTTTTTATGCTGTGCTCGTCCTTGATGTTGTTTAACAACAACAGTGTCTGGCCTTGTCTTGTCTTGTCTTGTGGTGGAGTTTGGGGCCTAACTAGTGCAGACAACCAATAAGCCCTCTTTGCTTCATTTGCCCCTCACCCTTCTTCTTTATCTCATCATTGGCTATGAGAGCTCATTGTGGTGGGTACTTTCAGCCATTTATGTAAATTGAATTGTCTCCCAAAGTACATACACACACACACACACACACAAAAGTTTGGCTTAATCGATTTTGTAATTCAAATATGCATGACATCTTCAAATGAAGCAATTCAACGAGCTTAAGAGCAAATTATGGTTAACTTATAATGCGGGAATTAAGTTTGTGATGTATTTTTCTTGGCTTTCTTTCTTGGCAGCTTCTCCTTAGTTTGGTGTTGGCCCTTGGTGTTTCTATTTCGTGTGCGGGGAATAGAACAAAGATCAAACAAATTTCAATGGACCCTAAATAAAAATATTTTGATTGCATTTTAATGTGATATTTAGAAGGAATTTGGTGTAATTTCCAAAGTGAAAATGATGATAGCAGAGACGACATATAATACATGACAAATGTTTATGTTTCTAACATTAAGGCACTCTGATATTGGAGATTTTCTCAATGGTTGCTTGTGGAAATGTAGCAAAAACAAAATTTATATAAATGTATTTTAGTGAGGCTATAACTTAGTGAGCTATATTAGGGATGCTTTAATTTCACATTAACTTAGAGAAAAAAAAAACTGGGTTTGAAGATTTAAATGAAGAAAGTTAAGACGATGGGTCTCACTTTGGATAACTACAGCAGTGGATCAACTTCATGTATTTAAAAGAGTTGCGTTGTATTTGTTCGAGAGATCGGTCCATATGGCAGCTATATCCAAAACTAGACCGATCTGAGCCACTTTAAAGAAGAACGCCCAAGGGCCCAACACAACTTACCATACCAAATTTCGGCAACATCGGACAGTAAATGCGCCTTTTATGGGCCCAAAACCCTAAATCGAAAGATCGGTCTATATGGCAGCTATATCCAAATCTGGACCGATCTGAGCCAAATTGAAGAAGATTTCGAGGGGTTTAACTTAACTCACTGTCCTAAATTACGGCGACATCGGACAATAAATGCGCCTTTTATGAACCCAAGACCTTGAATCGAGAGATGGGTCTATATGCCAGCTATATCCAAATCTGGGCCGATCTGAGCCAAATTGATGAAGCATGTCGAGTGGCCTTACACAACTCACTTTCCTAAATTTCGGCGACATCGTGCAATAAATGCGCCTTTTATGGGCCCAACCTTGAATCTAGAGTTAGGTCTATATGCCAGCTATATCCAAATCCGGACCGATCTGAGCCAAAATAAAAGAAGCATGTCGCTTAACTCAACTCACTATCCCAAATTTCACCGAAATCGGCGGATCGGCCTATATGGCAGCTATATCAAAATCTAGACCGATCTGAGCCAAATTGAAGGGGAATGTCGAAGGGCCTGACACAACTCACTGCCTTAAATTTCAAAAAAATTGGATAATAAATATGGCTTTTATGGGACTTAGACCCTAAATCGGAGGATCGGTCTATATGGCAGCTATATCCAAATCTAGATTGATCTGGGCCAAATTGACGAAGAATGTCAGAGGGCCTAACGCAACTCACTATCCCAAATTTCAGTAAAATCGGACAATAAATGTGGCTTTTATTGGCCTAAGATCCTAAATAGGCGGATCGGTCTATATGGGGGCTATATCAAGATATAGTCCGATGAAGCCCATTTCGAACTAAACCTGCTTATGGACAAAGAAAGAATCTGTGCAAAGTTTCAGCTCAAAGTCTCTATTTTTGAAGACTGTAGCGTGATTTCAACAGACAGACGGACGGACATGTCTAGATCGTTTTCGATTTTTGCGCTGATCAAGAATATATTTATTTTATAGGGTCGGAAATGGATATTTTTATGTGTTGCAAACGGAATGACAAAATGAATATACCCCCATCCTTCGGTGGTGGGTATAAATAAGGAATCTGCACAAAATTTCAACCCAATATGTTTATTTTTAAGGACCTACAGTCGTAATTTCAACAGACAGATGGACGAATCTTCTTAGATTTTTACGACAGGCACTCGGACTTGGCTTGATCGTCTTAGATTTTTACGACAGACGGTCGGACATGGCTAGACCCTCTTAGATTTGTACGCTGATCAAGAATGTATATACTTTATAGGGTCGGTAAAGGATATTTAGATGTCTTGCAAACGGAAAGACAAAATGAATATACCCCCATTCTTCAGTGGTGGGTATAATTATAGCACAAATATTCGTTTACTCTTTTGTAGTACAACAATAAGTTATAAAGGACTCAAAAAAAGTTCTACTAGTTTCACTCTAATAAGTTTATAGTGCTATTTGATCCTTTCCAATTGGCTTGTTTTCATGTTCCTTTGTCCCATATTTGTTAAGTGAACTGCTGCTACTACTTTTGTCCTTTGCTTTGAGTTTTATTCATGGGTCACTCTTTTAGATCTATAAAATATCCTGTTTCCAGACATATGCTATAATTTACATGTGTTAAGAAGACACAAGCTGTCGATAAAGTCCTGCACCGGAACAGGATACTCTAAGCAGTTGGGACAATGGGATTATGCTAGTCCTCCATACACACACACACACACGCAAACACTCAAAATACCCACATACTCTGGGTTAGTTTGTTGCAAATCCATCAACATGCATACAACATCATTTTTTTGCTGAACGTATTTCTTTTTGTTGGTGTTTGGCTCCATAAAATTACAGACTTATAGTTATTTGCATATAGTATGCCAGTACTTTGGTGAGAGCGAGGCATGCTGGGTGGGGCATGTCCTCATGCAGCCAAGATGTATGTCAACAAGCATGAAGGAGAGAAAAAAAGTAAAACAACATAAAAAAATAACAAAATACCTTGAAGGATGTAAAGGATGGAAAAAAGATTGAGATACAAAATAAAGTTAGCACATATTTGAGATAATTTCATATACGAGCATTTAAGGGAAGTACAGCTCACTGACAGGCAGGCAGGAATAGAGTAGTTCTGCCGCACAATACACTCTTAGACATGCACATTGAAGTTTACACAGCATAGGAAAATGCCTTGAGTGGTGACATACGGCACACATGCTCTTAACATTCCGTGAGGGTTTTACGTTGAAAGCCATTGAAATATAAAGAAACAAGACATTCGCTTGTCTGAAATAAGCAATGCAGCAAATTTCAACTTTCAGAGTCACCAATGCACTGTGATGTCATAGACAAAGTCAAAATAATAATTGAATGGTTACTATTTCTTGTAGTAAAGATGAAACATCGGCCTATATAGCAGCTATATCGAAATATGATTCCAGCTCGACCATACTCAGCAAGGGTGCAACTCTTTGTTTCAAACTTCAGCGAAATCTCTTAAAAAATGCGCATTTCTTTGCGTTCATTTACCCAAAACGGGAGATCGGACTACATGGCAGCTATATCTAAATATGCTCCGTTATAGAACGATATGTAACATTCAGTAGGGACGTCGAGTGATCAAATAAAACTCTTTCTTGCAAACTTCCACAAAACTATGCAACAAATCCGGCTTTATAGTTCTCAAGACCCCTTAGTCGGTATATCAGTGTATTTGGCGGGAATATCTTAATACGGATCTTTCTGGACCACACATTTGGTTTGTAGATCTTACAACTTATTTGCGAGATTTTACTCCCTCGGTCTATTTTTTGTTTCCTAACTATAAAAAAAAGTTCTTTGGAAAATGATTTGCCAGTAATGAAAATCTTTCGAGAGGAGAGTCTCAGTAGGGAGTCAGGTGGCACTGGCTTTTAAATAAATACTGAGTGCCAATGATACTCGAGATAACAAGGAGAGTTATTGGCGCTTTCAAATAAGGAATGGGCAACATCAGCGTCTGTTCCCAGGTTAGGGGCGGCAGGAGGCGAGCGTCGGATCTTGGAGCAAGCGACTCGCCACAACGAGGTATGTTACAAAACCTATGCGGTTGGGGAGCAGGACCAGTAACCCGCCCCGGAAAACTATGAGAACTACTATGAGAAACAAAGGAATAGTAAAAATGGACCCCCCCCAACTATGACGACCTACGCAAACAAAAAAGGACCTTGATTTGCGGATCTGCACCTGGAATGTCCGCACTCTTTATAGAGAAGGTGCAGAATACCCGCTGGCGTATGTATTAGAGAAGTACAAGGCAGATATTACCGCCTTACAGGAAGTGCGATGGACTGGGAATGGCGTCACTGCAACACCAAACGGTGACGAACTATACTATAGCTGCCTTAACACGAGGCATGCATTTGGCTGTGAATTTGTGGTTAGTCGGAGACTAAAACACCTTGTCTCCAGCTTTACTTCGGTGGATGAGAGGCTAGCCACAATCCGCATAAAAGTCAAATTTTTAAAAATCAGCCTTATTTGTGTCCATGCCCCGACAGAAGACAAAGACGAGCAGACCAAGGATATTTTCTACGAGCGGCTAGAGAGAGAATATGACCGCTGCCCCGCCCATGATATTAAAATCGTTGGGGGAGAAGGAAGGCAATTTTGGTCCAACAGTCGGAAAGTTTAGCCTCCATAAGATAACGTCTAGTAATGGGTTGAGGCTGACTGATTTCGCCGGGGCAAAAAACATGGTAGTCAGAACCACCAGATTTCAACATAAAAATAAACACAAAGCCTCATGGCTGTCACCCGATCAAAACACGGGGAACCAAATTGATCACGTTGTGATATATGGAAGGCATTCATTCAGCGTGTTGGATGTACGATCGATCAGTGGAGCGAATATAGATTCGGATCATTACCTCGTTGCTGCAAAGGTTCGTTTGTGCATGGCGAGGAAAGTACGATCTGACACTGCACGGAAGCTAGATATTGAAAAGCTGCAAACACAATAAATGGCAGCGGCATACTCCACTCGACTGACTCAAACTGCTTGATGAAAGCACTCATTGTTCCGCTCATATAATGGCGCAGTGGCCAACTATTGCCCATTCCATGGAAAATGCCGCGAAATCCGTACTTGGGTACCGGAAGCCTCCTCCAATAAAACCCATGGTACGACCAAGAGTTTCGAGATGCAACTGAAGCCAAGAATGCGGCATATAGAGTAACCCTGCAATCAGTAGGTATCGGGCGAAAAAGAAAGAGGAGAAACGTCTATTCCGCAGAAAGAAAAAGGAAATGGAAAGACGTGAGTGTCAGCGAATTGAGATGTACAGTAGTCAGAATCAAGTTCGGAAATTCTACCAAAGAATTAAACATCAAACCGATGACTTTGGTGCAGGCACATCCTCCTGCAGAGACAAAGCAGGAAATCTGGTAAATGACGCAGATAACATGCTGAGGATATGGAAGAAACATTTTACCCAACTGCTAGTGTTTGACGTTGGCGGCGAAGAGGATACGGCATAACCAATCCCTGATGATGGGATAGAATGTTTACCTCCTAGTCAGAATGAGGTCCAAGTAGCAGTGACCCGACTAAAGAACAACAAGGCAGCAGGAGCCGACGGGTTACCCGCTGAACTATTTAAGACCGGAGGTGACACGCTGATAAGGCGTATGCATCAGCTTATCTGCGCAATCTGGCTAGAAGAACACATACCAGATGATTGGAACCTCAGCATACTATGTCCCGTACACAAGAAAGGAGACAAGACGGAATGTGCCAACTACAGAGGAATAAGTCTCCTCCCCATCGCATGCAAGATACTCTCGGGCGTACTGTATGAAAGATTAAAACCTAAAGCCAATGAGATAATTGGGCCCTATCAATGCGGCTTTAGACCTGGTAAATCCACCCTGGATCAGATATTCACACTGCGCCAAACCCTGGAAAAGACCCTACCATCTCTTTGTTGACAACAAAGCCGCTTTCGATACTCCTTTACGTTCAAAGGCATTTCAAGCCATGTCTGAGTTTGGTATCCCCGCAAAATTTATAAGACTCTACAGGATGACACTTGCTGATACGAGTTCCTTAGTAAGAATAGGAAAAAATCTCTCCGAACCATTAAATATCAAACGAGGTTTCAGACAAGGAGACAGCGTTATCTCTTTAATATCCTGCTGGAGAAAATTATACAAGATGCAGATGTGAATAGATATGGCACACTAATCACAAGAGAATACATGCTACTCGCTTATGTCGACGACATCGACATCATAGTTCGGTCACCGGAAGTAGTAACTGCTGCCTATGAAAGAATCGAAAGAGATTCAGTGAAAATGGGTCTGGCAGTAAATGAAGATAAGACGAAATGGATGGCTTCAACTCCCAAAACACCTTGTACAACCGAGCAGATATAGAAAATGGAGAAAGTTGGGAACCACAACTTTGAGACAGTCAGTAACTTTATATACCTCGGCACCGCAGTAACCGAAACGCATGACATCAGTTTTGAGATTAACCGAAGAATAATACTGGCAAACAGATACTACTTTGGACTAAGTAAACAGTTTAGAAAGAAGGCCACCTCTCGACAGACGAAGATTCTACTATACAAGACACTGATGCTACCCGTGCTGTTATATGGTTCTGAAGCATGGGTACTTGTGAAAGCAGATGAGGCAGTGCTTGGAGTATTTGAGAGAAAGTTTCTTCTTCTAGGTCATGTTGTCAGAATGGTTGAAGAAGCGCCAGCAAATAATTCTTTTGAAGGCAAACACGGTGGTACACGCAAACCGGGAAGGCCAAAAACCCGATGGAAAGATCAAGTTGTGGGAGACAAATCGAAACTTAGAATCAGAGATTTTAGAATGAGCGCAGAAGATCGGGGCGCTTGGAACGCTATTCTACGTTCGGCTAGTGGAACAAATATGCTGTCATAGCCAATTAAAGTAAGTAAAGAAAATGAATTTTCAAAAAATAATAATTGGGCAGTCATCTGTGAACTAAATTTGAAA
The DNA here is from genome assembly GCF_963082655.1 of Stomoxys calcitrans. Classification (NCBI taxonomy): domain Eukaryota; kingdom Metazoa; phylum Arthropoda; class Insecta; order Diptera; family Muscidae; genus Stomoxys; species Stomoxys calcitrans. Next base: position 233,760,817 of record NC_081553.1, on the reverse strand, counting down.
CGGATTATCATGTCCGTTAGTAAACAGGAAATTAAATTTAAGGACACCAAGAATTCGACCAACTTTATTTCAGTGTACAAACAGGGTATCCAAGCTGGTACAATTAGATGGTCAAATAAAGAAAAAATTTCCCCAAATTTGTTGTATTATCTTTGTTAGGTCAGTTACTTTTAAGTCTATCTATGTCATGTGTTAAAAATCTCTTCGCAACCACAGTGCTTTATAGCATCCCATCAAGGATTCTGCAACAAATGTTTACAAGCATTGTCAAGTATTTGAAAGTAAAATGTTTACATTTTGTTTTAAATATTTTATCCATAGTTTTTGTTTCATTTCCTCAAAGTGCAGACACTTTAGAAAAATTGACATCGTCTGCATGCATTGGCCAAGCATCGATTTATAGTCAAGTCTGTGAAGGATCCATTTTGCCGGACATTTTCCACTCCTTCTTTAGAACATTCATCAATGGCTAGCTACAGAGTATACTTAAGCTTTGTTTAATGGTTCAAAGGAAATGTTTTGGAATACTGATGCTATGATGCTGCTGTTAAAGAGTTGGCTACTGTCACCAAAGTAGCAATATGCTTATAAATTGCTTTCAGTAGCAATATCCTCAAATATGTAATCAGTTTTTTTTTTCTTTTTGGTAGAGAAGGGAGGTTTGGGGGGTAAAGTGAGAATTTTTTATGAAATGTTTTATGCGGCAAATTGTGAGAAGTCACTCTATACCAAGTTCAACTGGTCAAAATCATTTGAGAAGTTAATTGTTTATAAGAGCCTCATGTTTATTTTAAAATAAATTGCCCTTTATTTTTTTTCAATAGAACATTTGAGTGCCGGGAATATATATTTGCAACACATCAAAATATTCATTCCGCTCCAATATTCCACTATGGTCCAGGATATTAGAACTTTGTCAAATGTTTCCAATGCTAAGATGGAGAAGGATTGTTGAGTATAGGGATCGAGTTCAAAAATTGGCTTAATCGAAAAAGCTGTGTCCGTCCATCTGTCTGTCCGTCTTTGTGTTCGCCTGTATGTCTGCCAGTCCTTCTCTCTGTCTGTCCTTCTGTCTGTCTGCCCTTCTGTCTGTCTGCCCTTCTGTCTGTCTGCGCTTCTGTCTGTCTGCCCTTCTGTCTTTCCATGTATTCTTGTGATCAAAGTACAATGCTCATCTGTTGTCCTATTATCGTCAAATTTGGAGGATATCACTATTTTTAGCGCGAGGACGATTTATTTTGAACCAAATCTGTTCAGTTTTGAATAAAGCATCAATATAACCTTCATCCTATATGAGCTATTATGTTTATAGTTAGCAGACAATTTTGCTTTTATCTTTACAAAATTTGGCACTAGATGACTTACTCGATTTCAATGGAATCCGTTCAGATTTAGATGTAGCCCCCTTATATGTTATTCACACGATATGGGCCGTTATGGCTATAGTTACCACAGTTTTATTCTGATCTCTATGAAATGTTGAACAAGATTTTCTATTTGGTGTCCCATAATTTTGCTTCGATCTTTACAAAATTTGACAGAAGATGTTTTATTTAATGTCCCATTATGTGTGTAAATGTTCATCTAAATCGGTTCAGATTTAGTTGTATATCCCATACATATTTTTCATCCTTGATAAGCTAATAAGCGAACAGGGCCTGCTCCGCTGCGCCTTCTTTAACTGTCAAATGTCATTTTAGGGTGGGGACACTTCGCCCTGAATGACTACCACTGCTTTAGGGTAAATAAACGCACGAATGAGTTCTCAAAGGGAGCTAGAATTTGGTAAGCCAAGATGGCATGCAACAGCCCTGGAGTGCCTAGCGGCGAAAAACAAGAGGGACGATTAGCGCCTAACCTCCCGTTTGGTGTGGAAAAAAAATTGCAAATTTTGCCCATGAACATTGCTCTAAGGAACAGGGGCAAACTTCTCACATATCAATGAGTGCAGTCCGATTCAAGTTTAAGCTCAGTAACAAGGGGCCTCCTTTTTATAGCCGAGTCCTAACGGCGTGCCGCAGTGCGACACCTCTTTGGAGAGAAGTTTTACTTGGCATAGTACCTCACAAATGTTGCCAGCATTAGGAGGGGAAAACCACCGCTGAAAATTTTCTGTCTGATGCTCTCGTCAGGATTCGAACCCAGGCGTTGAGCATCGTACCTCTCACCTCCACCCTTCAGAAATTCGAAAAAGGGCTCGTTTTTGGCCTAAAGAGGACCAAAGTGAAGATCTACCACCGCCGCGTCCGGACAGTGAAGATGATGAAATCGACGGCCCCGAAAAGATGCTTGACGGCATAAATTTGAATTGACCTGCACATCCTCTCCGAAATAATAATGAGGATTTAGCTGTGCAGATTAACCTGAACATCTTTAAGCAGGCGTCAGACAATCATCTAGCAGAGAAGGAGCGATTTGTTTAAGGGTGTTCGTTTAAGAACATAAATTGTTTAAAAATCAGCCTAATCGTACAAAACAGCATTAACCCGTATTTGTGCCCACAAATTAGCACAGCAGATTTCTCACTAGCAGGAGTGGAGTTGAAGAACGGAAAACAATTCCTCATCTCTTCTTAATATAAGGCAAACTTGCGAGAAGCTCTACCTAGCGAGGTTTGGAACGCGATGTGGGCAATACATACACAGAACACACTTTGTGGGGCGGAGCTGAGTCGGTTTCATTAATACTAACAGTCGTACGATATGCAACAGAGGTGCTAACCCCACTAACGTTTTTTCAATATTTTTTGAATAATTTCAGGGTTTGGGATTAGATCATTGATCTCATACTAACTACGGATAGACGTCAAAATAAGTTCAATGACTGGAGGGTATCTAAAAAGAAGTAATTCTCGGACCATAATTGTATACAACATCTCCAGGTGATACCAATAAAATGTATTCGAAACCCTTAGAGGACAAACTGGGATCAACATTTCGGATGTAGAAGACTTTACGGCAGATATAGAAAAGGCTTAAGAGAAGTCTGGTAGCCATAAAAGGACAAAATTAAGGAGTGCAAGAAAGGCACTGCTAGAGCAAAGAAGCAATCCGGGATTGAATTCTATGGATCACTAGACAATACCAAGCACACGGCCAGAATGAGTAGAGTATGAGCAAAATGTAACTCGAACCCCACCCTAGCAATAAAAATTGTCAGCTGCGGTTACCCCCTTAATAATGCTGGTGACATTTCTAAGGCATGTTAAAACTTCTATAACAAGTGGTGTCACCAAGGGGCATGCCGTTCGGACTAGGCATAAAAAGGTGGCCCCATATCATTGAGCTAAAACTTGAATACGACTGCACTCTCTGATATGAGAGAAGTATACCTTGTTCCTTAGGGGAATGTTCATGGGAAAATATGTATGTAGGCAAGTGCACTTGGTCAAATGACTGTACTGAGAATCTCGACATCCTTCTCAAAACACACTTATTGTGCTGTCAGTGAAGTGCGAATAGCAACCAGTTAGCTTGAGAACAACATCGGGATCGGCAAGTTAGTTAGACCGGATAAGGTCCTCTACGCTATAAATAGCTTTACACATTAGAAATTTTCGTGCTAGATGGTATTATATCATGGATGCTATAAAAAGCGGGGAGCTTCATCAATCCATGGCTAGCGCTCATTAAAGAATGTGAACTACTTAGCACCGAGTTGGAGATAAGTTATGGTTGTCTTCATATTTAAGGCAGGAAGGCGTAGTCATGAAACCTCAAAAGATTTTAGACGGAAGAGCCTATCATGATTTCTGTTAAAGACTGTGGAAAGACTTATTGATGCGAATATTCGGGAAAGGATAGATGGCTCTGCATAGGGTTGTGAGAAAGATCGAGAGGTCCATGGAACATAAACAATACACCCTGGATTACTTTGTAGACATAGAAGGTGTCTGCAACAACGTTAATACTTCTGCGATAGTTAATGCTCTGGGAAACTTTAGAGTAGAACTATTAGGCAGGAACTGGATTGGTACCATGCTGCAGAGCTAAATTATAAACACCACAATGGGTAAAAGCATGTTGTCAAAGCACTTTGATCGGCTTGTTGTGCGCTCTAAAAACTATAAAGTAACCTCTAAAAAGAAAATTTTAAGTTAGGAATTCCGTGCTACTTACAAAATACTTAATTGTTTTCAATTCCACTCCCCTAAGTTGGTTCATGTCTGGTATTGTGTCTCCACCTAAGTATCGGTATCTGTTGTACGCTAAAGCCGGGCAATGACAAAGGAAATGCTCCAACGTCTTATCTTCTTCCCCGCATGCCCTAAACATGCTATCATTTGCCGCACCGATTTTACATAAGTGAGCTCGTAGTCCTATGTATCCCGTCATGATACCAATAGCTATAATGACCTCCTTCTTGCTTCCTTTCAGTAGAAGCCTCGTCCTCTCACGATCTGGATCTCCCCCATAGGATTTTCGCCGTCCTATCGACCTTTTCGCTTTTCCACAATGTTTCATGCGCATTCGTCGCCCACTCCCTTAACTCGGACTGCGTCGCCGCGAAAGGCTTCGTGATAACCAAGTTTATTGACGGCAGTCCTCTGGCCTTCACCGCCAAATCGTCTGCCCTTTCATTTTCCTTTATTCCGTTATGGCCCGGCAACCAAATGATGCGGATTTTCCCATCCCCTGAGAAGGCGTTAATCTCCTTCTTTCTGTTCGTGACCTTACCGTCCTGGTTGTTATTGCCCTTATGGCAATTCTACTGTCGGTAAAGATGTTCACACTCAACGTCCTCGCGTTAGCACCACACCACCTCACGCATTCCGTGATCGCCGGGATCTCCGCCTGCAGGACCGTATTATGGTCTGGCAGTCTAAAACAGATGTCAGTCCCTGGGTTTTCAATGTAAACCCCTCTGTCCTCTAGCTTTGATCCATCCGTGTAACATGATCCTCCAGGTGGCAATACTAGGGTTCCGTCAATCCAAGACTGCAGCAGTGCGTCGCACTCGACATCAAGGTTCACCTCAGGTATCCGATCGGTAACCTCTCCCCTTCTTTCCAGGTTTCCTATCGTCGCCTCGATTATACTGAGATGGTATGAGCTGCTTCCAGCCTCAATCCATTCTCCCATCGCCTAAAGGCTCATAGCCGTAGTGGCTGCCCCACACTTAATCTGTAAAGCAATGGGTCGGATATCTAGTATAGTCTCAAGTGCACTAGTGGGCGTGATCCTCAACGCTCCGCCTATGCCAAGACAACATGTATTATGAACCTGTTGTATGGTCCTGCACTTTTTCTCCATAACAGTGAGGCGTAAGTAAGTATTGGTCTAATCATGCTTCTGTAAAGCCAGTGGACTATCCATTTCGAGCCTACTGCCCATCTACATAATGCCCAACATCTGTGAGCCTTCTCAGTACGCTCCTGATTGTGACACTTCCAATTCAGTTTGCTGTCAAGATTATTGAAATCGTCTTATTAAGGAAACATGGTGCGTTAAATTCGCCCACCTTCGTCTTCCTCGTGAACAGGCATATTTCAGTCTTCTCTGGGTTAACATTGAGACCTCTGGATCTAGCCCAGTCATATGCCCTTTCGGCCCTTCTGCATAGCTCGTTCGTATCCTTACCTCTTAGAAGTATTATAACATCGTCGTGTAGCAGACGGGTTCAAGTCACTCCTCAGTCAGCATCCGTTTAAGGTCATTTATGGTGGTCACCCATAGGAGTGGCGATAAAATGCCCCCCTGTGGCGTGCCCTATGCCACGTTCTCCCATATATTTATGTTTGTCTCTAAGGACCGGGTCCACACGGTATTGGTCTAAGGATTGCATCAGTGTGTCGTCCGCACATTGTTAAAAGCCCCCTCGATATCAATGCATACCGCCTGTGTGTACGTTTTGGCATCGAAGGATTTTTCTATTTTATGCGCAACCTCGTGCAGGGCAGTCCTACCAATTTTACTTCTTGAGCCCCTAAACGGCGCAATTTTCATTTGAATTGGCTGAAATTTTATACAACGATTTCTACTATGGTCTCCAACACTGAGTTCAATTATGGTCCGAATGGGACGATAACTTGATTTTATAGCTCCAATATCATAGCAATTCTTTCCTTTTATCATATGTTTGCCTAAAAAGAGATACCGCGAAAAGAACTCGACAAATGCGATCCATAGTGGAGGGTATATAAGATTCGGCCCGGCCGAACTTAGCACGCTGTTACTTGTTTTTTAAATATTTTTGTTATGAAAATGGTCTTAAGATATCACATAACAAAAATCATAAATAACAGTTTTTCCTGAGGACATCAATTTGTAGTTTAATGCAGTTAAATAGCGTAGTTGTTCTCGACTATGATGTATGGTCCCAAGTGTTTCACTTTTTCCACGATAACTCAATTTTCTACTTGCAAACATAGCTGCCTTTCAAATCGACTTGAAGCGAATCAAAGATAATTCTGTGAATTTGCTGCCACAAATGAACATATGGAAGAGACAGTGTTGGTTATTGGACTACCACAAAACTTACCACCACAATTGCCACTGACAAGCAGAGCTAACGGGCAGTACACATGCATATGTATGTATGTGTGATTATATGTGGTGCATTGCATTTAAAACATTGGCTATATGCGTAAGTGTGCCTGAGTGTTTGTTTTTTTTTTTTTTTTTTTTTGGATTTCTTATAAAAGACCAACATCCTTCATGGCTGGCCAATATGCATTTGGGTGAAATCATTTGACTGGGCCTTATGTTGCGTTATTTTTACGCCTGATTGTTACCGCAAACATGGAAAAAATTTTAAACTTTCCAGCTCAACAGCTTTGGTGCTGACGTAGCTTGCCTTAGACCATTTCAACACCAACACCGACACCGGCCAATGTCAATATGGTCAAATAACAGCTGCATATCAATGTGTTTTTGTGTTAGTGTGAGTGTTGAAGTGCGACTAAAGTCCGTCGAGTGTTTTTATGAAACTTTGCACTTGATGGTTATTGGAAATTGCATTAGTATGCTCATGCAGATGGAAACTGAGTCTCTCTCTCATACCACATCGTCCTCGGAGCTCAGTATATTTTCCAATTTCCTACAGCTTGCTGTTGCCGTTTAAGGGGAAAAGGAAAATAGACAAGGCAAAATGTTTAAAGTTGCTTGGTTGATGACTGCATTACGGTAACTAAATTAAATCAACTTTTTAACACGACAAACAATTTTATGTATGGGCAATTTCGAAAAAAAAATTGAAAACTCTTATTGCAAAAGGGTAAACAAGTAAAAAACGGCCGGGACAAACTTTGGGTACTCATCACCACTGTTATAAAGGGTTTCCAAAAGCGACTTGACAATTTTGAATTTTTTTTTTTTAACACACTCTTACACTAATCATCGAACTGTCTTTGTCAATCTATTCAGTAAATTCAACATTTTTATCATGGTTAAGTACAGGAACGAACAACGACTAAGGTGAAAGGTGAAATCCACATGTGCCTCACGAATCAACATCTCATTCACAGAGGCCGACCGGATCGAACTTTGGAAAACCACCACCTTGGGTATATACGTAAACCAACTTTCGTCATAATACAGTGAGAAATGTATAATTTATGCTTCAATAACAGTTAAATTGAAATATGGTCTGATTTGGATCAAATTAGGCACAAAAATTTAGTGGTCTAAAAGGCACAAGTCCTTGTTCAATTTTGTAGAACAACAAATTGGACTTTTCGGTAGCTATATCCAAATACAGATCGATCTGAACCATAAACGACGCAGTTGTCGAAAAGTCTAACATAAGTCCCTGTGTCAAATTTCAGCGACGTCGGAATATAAATGCGCCCTTTTTGGGACCCGCACTTTAAATCGAGCTTTATCCAAATCTGAACCGATCTGAGCCAAATTGCTGAAAGATGTCGAAGAGCCTAACAAAACTCACTGTTGCAAATTTCGACGACATCGGACAATAAAGGCGCCTTTGGGCCTTTGGCCAAAAACCTCAAATCGAGGGATGGGTCTATATGGCAGCTGTATCTAAATCTGAACCGATCTGAGCCAAATTGAAGAAGGATATCGAGTTCCATAGCACAACTCATTGTTCCAAATTTCGGCAAAATCGGACAACGAATTCACCTTTTATTGGCCCAAGACCCTAAATCGGCGGATCGGTCTATATGACAGCTATATAAAAATCTGGACCGATCTGAGCCAAATTGACGGAGAATGTCGGAGGGCCTAACACAACACACTGTCCCAAATTTCAGCGAAATCAGATAACAAATGTGGCTTTTATGGGCCTAAGAACCTAAATCGGAGGATCGGTCTATATGCCAGCTATATCCAAATCTGGACCGATCTTAGCCGAATTGAAGAAGGATGTCGAAGGACCTAACATAACTCACTTTCCCAAATTTCAGCAAAATCGGACAATAAATGTGGCTTTAATGGGCTTAAGACCCTAAATCGGCGGATCAGCCTATATGGGGGCTATATCACGATATAGTCCAATATTACCCATCTTAGAACTTAACCTGCTTATGGACAAAAAAAAAAAAAAAAGAATCTGTGCAAAGTTTGAGCTCAATATCTCTTTTTTGTAGACTGTAGCGTGATTTCAACAGACAGACGGACCTCATCCTACCCTCATCCTTCGGTGGTGGGTATACAAATTGTCAAGTCTTTATTGGAAACCCCGATATATATTGAGGAAATTTTGTTAGCCATCAAATCGCCTTAAAAAGCCCAACAAATTTGGAATGTTCACATCCGCTAAATAAGACAGTTTCTCAAAGAAATAATAACCTCAAGTGGAACTCCTTCTGACTCCCAGTGTGGGACACACACACAGAAGTTGTTCTATAGTCTCTTCTTCTTCGACGTCCTCACAGCTTCTGCAAAAGTCGTTACTGGCAACCTTCAGTCTGTTAGCATGTTTTCCGATTAGACAGTGACCTGTCATGACCGACACAATGACTGAGACGTCTGTTCTAGCCAATGACAGCAAAGCAGTAGTTCTCTTCAAGTCTAGATTAGGCCACATAGTTTTGGAATGCTCACAGCCTTTCTTTGTGACCATTTATCATTCGTTGTCCTTGGGGCCCAGTCCTGAATACTTAGCTTATATGTTGCTAGAGCCACCGACAGTCTCCAGTGTTCCTGGAATATGTAAGGTAGTTCCAAGTCTCGCAAGCTGGTCCGCTTTACAATTCCGTGGGATATCTCTGCGGCCCGGCACCCAGAAAAGGAGAATTTTGAACTGTTCAGTCAACTCGTTGAGAGATCTTCGGCAGTCGAGGGCGATTTATCTGTTCAGGAATACATTCTCCAGGGATATAAGGGATGTCTGGCTGTCTGAGAAGATATTGGTGCCAATTAGTGTTATGACATTATTATGTCTTAGCCATTTCACCATTTCCTTAATTGCAAGGATCTCCGCTTGTTACACACTGCAGTAGTCGGGTAACCTTTTCGATATGACCAGTTCTAGATCTGTAGAGTACACCCCAAAGCCCACCTAGTCGTTTAGTTTGGAACCATTCGTACAGAAGTCTATGTAACTTCTATTACCAAGGATGTCGTAGTTCCCATCGATTCTAACAGGATTCGTGGTACAATAATTTTTTTTTTATCAAAAAACCCCTCTGGTATGGTGTGATCCACACTGCCTGGAACATCGGATATTGTATCAAGGATATAACAGTTTCCGTAGCCGCCACATGACCAAAGAGAAAGCTCCCTTAGCCTCACGGCAGTGGTCGCAGCAATTTGTCTAGCCACAATGTCCAGAGTCATTAGATGTAGCATTAAATCCAATGCATCAAATGGTGTCGTCCTTAGTGCGACTAGATGCACAAAGAAGCCATACTTTGGATCCGGTGAAGTATTGAACAGTATGTGGACTTTTGAAGCGCCGTCCACCCGACAACAATACCATATAGGATTGCAGGTGTGACAACTTCAGTATATACCCAATGCATGACACGCGGTCTAAACCCCCAACTTTTACCAATGTCAAAATTTGGGCCAAATCGAATGAGAATTGAGCTCTCTAGAGACTCAAGAAGTCAAGAACCCACATCGGTTTATATGACAGCTATGTCAGGTTATGTAGCGATTTGCGCCATACTCATCACAGTTTTTGGAAGTCATTTCAAACCACCTCATGCAAAATTTTAGCCAAATCGGATGAGAATTACGCCCTCTAGCGGATCAAGAATTCAAGATCCAAGATCGGTTTATATGGCACCTATACCAGATTATGGACCGATTTGAACCATACTTCGCACAAATTTTGGAAGTGATACCAAAACACCACATGAAACATTACAGCCAAATCGGATAGGAACTGAGCCAGTTTTTAGAAGTCTTACCAAAACACCTTATGCAATATTTTATCCAAATCGGATGAGAATTGCGCTCTCTAGCGGCTCAAGATGTCAAGACCCGAAATCGGTTTATATAGAAGCTATATCAGGTTATTAATCGATTTGAACCATACTTAGCACAGTTGGAAGTGATATCAAAACAATACGTGCAAAATTTCAGTCAAATCGGAGAAGAATTACGTCCTAGAGGCTGAAGAAAACAAGACCCAAGCTATATCAAAACATGGACCGATTTAGCCCATTTACCATCCCAGCCGACCTACACTAATAAGAAATAAAATGGCAAATTTTGCCCATGAACATTCCACTAAGGAATATGATGCAAATTTTCACATATGAGTGCCGATTGAAGTTTAAGCTCAATGATAAAGGGCCTCCTTTTTATAGCCGATTCCGAACAGAGAGCAGCAGTGCGACACCTCTTTGGAGAGAAGTTTTACACGGCATAGTACCTCACAAATGTCGGCAGCATTAGGAGAGCGAAAACCACCGGCGAAATTTTTTTATGATGGTCTCGCCAGGATTCGAACCCAGGCGTTCAGCGTCAGAGGCGGACATGCTAACCTCTGCGCTACGGTGGCCTCCGCGCTACGGTGGTCACTAATAAGAAGTATTTGTGCAAAATTTCAAGCGGCTAGCTTTACTACTTCAAAAGTTAGAGTGCTTTCGACAGACAGACGGACGAACTCAGCATGTTGACGATCAAGAATATATATATATATATATATATATATATATATATATATATATATATATATATATATATATATATATATATATATATATATATTCTAGATCAATATTTCTAGGTGTTACAAACGGAATGACTAGGTTAGTATACCCCCATCCTATGGTGGAGGGTATAAAAAGAATCAAGCCGATTTGCCCATATATGAGTGTTTGGCAAGTAATTAAAATCTTGACATGCTCGAAGACACAAAGCCCCATGGATCAGCCTCTGGGGCCACTAGGGTCCCCAAAGTTTTCATACTTTTTGGAAAACACCTCAAAATTGACTACGTATAGTTCCAGAATTATTTCCAAGATTTTTCGATTTGACAACACTGTGTGTTATTGCATATGAAATTAGTCCTCTAAAAAAATTTTAGCTGAAGATTTCGAAAATGACCCATACACAAACTAGCGGACACCATTTTATGGTTCGATGTATAGCTTTCGGGGTATTTTCATGTAGATGATGTATGTTGGTGCCTTAATGTTGTAGTGTTACGGTGTGGTAGAACTGTCGGAAGCCATTGCCAACACCAGCACACACTAATGGTTAAATGTGTTCCACCAGAAAGTGCTCATCTAACACCAGATGTTGGATTTTGTTTTTTTTTTTGTTGTCTGCGGTTTTACTTTGTAGGTGACATGCAATGATCACCCAAACCCATACTCACACATACACACATACTCCTCTGCAAGTGCATATAAGTGATTTTATGTTTGTTTAAGGATATGTGTGGATGTGTGTGTTTTTCGTTTTGTAGGTGGGAGAATGAAAGCCGCTTACCCTTGCCACACTAAGCCAAACTTTGACTAACAAAGTTTTAGGTTGAAGCACTACAAACATCAACAGTAATGCCATGACCACCTTTGCCACGCTTCCATCTCGTCGTCATTGGTGGCGATATGAGTGCATCATGTGGTTGGTCCATGATGAAGGGCATTTCCTATTTCTTGGGCTACATGTGTAAACGTTAATGCATGTTATGGCTTTTTGTTTTTTTTTTTTAAATTCACCAAAGCTGGTGGCATCATTTCAGTTGGTATTTTGTTTTCTCCATTTGGAGCTTGTCCTGGCCAACTTCAGCTAGTTTTTCCACTTGGCCATATATCATCAAACAAAGTTTTGTTTTTCCCAACAAACAGCTTAAAAACAGTTAATATTACCAAATACGCTAAATTCGCGAGAAAAACACCATCATTTGCAATGACGTTGCAACATAAGGTTCGGCAACTATTGGCTGAGGCCAAATAGGAGGCTAATGGTGATTTTTTTTTTCAGTTTGAAATACTTACTTGCCTGATGGATTGTGATGGTTTCAAAAGTGGTAGCAAAAGTTTGAACATCAACCAAAATGTTAGGGTAAGTATAACGAATTTCGTTTACCCTAAACGAGATTTAGTTTTGAGGCTTATAAAAATGGCTGATAAAAACAAAGGCTAATCTTATTCTAACAATATATTTGAAACCCTTAAAGTATTTGTCTGGATCGTTTTTTGTATTTGTTGGCCATAAACCTTTCTTTATCTCTCCCTTAACCACCAGCCCAATGCAATTTGTAGGGCTTTTGTTGTGTGTTGGTTTGGCGGTAAACATTTCCTATCACATTGTGAATTCATATGGAAGTGTGATGGTGAATGTGATAAATTATGTGCTGATAATTTGCATAAACTTTTGTACTTAATACCTTGCACTCGCACACACACACACACACACACACACATACACACCCCGACTAGTAATGGCATATATATACGTTCTTATACTAAGTCTGCTACACAACTTTTCCAGCCATGTTTTTTGTTTGCAATTTGTTGAAATGGGTGAGGGTTGAGTTCATGAGTGTGAGTGCATTTCCAGAAACTGACGCTAAAGGCTTTTTTCTCCTGAAATCAGTTATAATTTATGGCAAAAGTTCTTTGTTTTCATTTTGAGAAGAGAAACTAAAGTAGGCGTCACACATCATTGAGCATTGGCTTAGTTTGGAATTCAGTATAAATAGCTTACTAAATAATACTCGTGATAGGTGATCAGCAACACTTTCCAATGTGATGTTTGTTAAGTATACGTGCATGCCAAAATGGCTAACAACGATTCAAATTATTTACTATGCACATAATCTGTAGCAAGAAAACTTTTGATTTAACTAAACGAACGAAGAACTTAAAATTTCACATGAAAATTAGTAATTGGCCATTGTGAAAATGTAAATTTGCCCATGAACATTCCATTAAGAAACAGGGGCAAACTTCTCACAGACAATGGTTGTTGTCCGATTCAAGTTTAAGCTCAATGACAAGGGGCCTCATTTCTAAAGCTGAGTACGAACGGCGTACCGCAGAGCGACACCTCTATGGGGAGAAATTTTTACATGGCATAGTACCTTGCAAATGTTGCCAGCATTATGAAGGGGATAATCATCGCTGAAAAAATAGACATTTGTCTTAAATCTTCGGATGTCAAAGTGGGTAGGAAAAACATTAGCCGGAAGTCGATTCCTCATACGAACGGTTCGGGCGAAATAAGAATTCTCTCTATAATGCATTGTGCGGTCACCTGGCCAATCAATTACAAACGGGCGTGAGTTCCTGGAATGTCTAGTATCCCTGACATACATCCTTACATCAGGAATAAGTAGACGAATATTAGACGAACACACACCATGAAAGTACCGATAGAGATAGAGTGCCAAACAACCCACATTGCGACGATGATGAAGGGAGGCAATAGAGTTGGATACCCCACTGTCCCCAATCAACGCCATCGCTCTCCTATGTACACGGTCCAGTAGCTCCAGCGATGATTTTGAAGCTCCAGCCCATACATGTGAGTTGTACTCCATTTTCGGCCTTATGAATGTGGTGTAGATGTTAAGAAGATCAGACGGAGTGAAGAAATTCTTACACCGTTTAAAGAAACCTAAACACTTGAATGCTTCTTTCGACACTTCGAATACATGTTTAGTCCAACGGACATCACTTTGTATTTTCATGCCCAGAACATCAAGAACTTCTGATTGCTCAACATCTCAACACCGTTGATAGACAATGATGATCGTAATGGGTCAGCGAATCGTTTGTGTGATAACAAGCAGCACTGAGTCTTTCGTGCATTAAAATCTATTCGATTCATTCGAGCCCACTCAGAAATGGTCAGCAAATCCTGGCAGAGTGTATCTTCCATAAACCGCCTCTTGACCTCAATCTCTCGAAGACTCGGCCTATGGTCGAATGAATACGAATGACAGAGATTACTGTCATTCGCAAATGAGTAGATCGGATTCGATGTCTGACCCAATAGATCGTTGATGAAAATTAGAAAAAGAGAAGGAGAAAGAACAGGACCATGGGCTACATCTGCGGTCAATTTGTGTTCATTGGATGGAACCCATCTATAACGACTCGAATAGTGCGATCTCTGAGAAAGCTCGAAATAAATCGAACGAAGCCATTGCCGACACCAAATGCGACAAGCTTTGACTCTATCCAATGCCTTGGAGATATCCAGAGCCACAGAGCCTAAGAGCGACTTCAACGTTCCGACAGAAGTGCCATGAGGTCGCCCGTAGAGCGATTTCTGCGGAACCCATTCAGTTGGTTGCTAAGAAGTCCATTAGACTGTAAATACCTCACAAGATGGTGATTAACCATGCTCTCCATGACCTTGGAGAGAGCGGAGCATATCGTAATTGACCGATAATTCGCAGGGTTGTTTACCTCACCCTTCTTGGGTATTGGCTGAACGTTCGCAACATTCAAACGCGCCGGGAAGACTTCCGCACGGTAGGTAAGGTTGAAAAGGTTGCGAAATGGACGAGCAAGCGTCAAAAAACGCTTGCGTAAGACAAGTGTTGATATGCCACCCGGGCCCGGGGATTTATTTACGTCTAGATTTTCAAATGAAAGGTATTTGCGAGGAGAATAGGAATCCGATACAAAAATGTGCGGCCAACTGTTTAAGGGGCCAACCCCCTACAAAAACACCACCCCAAAGGGGAAAAATTTACGACCATAGCAATATGGTGCTCAAATGAAAAGTTTTTGGGAGTAAAACATGAATCTGATACCAATATTCCGGAAAAGGGTCTATGGGATCACCTCACAGCCATAACACCACCAAAATATGACATATTTGCTGACCATTGCAATATGGGGCCAAAATAAGAGCTTTTTTAGAGCAGAGCACGAATCTGACATACATTTTTAGGGCCAAGTCATTTATTGGCCGTCCCATATCCCGAAACACCTCCCAAACAGTACATGTATGCTGAATATTGAAAAAAGGGGCTCAAATGGAAGGTAATTGGGAGTAGAACACGAATCTGATATCAACATTCGGGTCCAACCGTCTGGGGGACGCCCCATCCCCATAACAACCCCCAAATAGGACGTATTTACTCACCATTACACTTTGGTTCTTAAAGAGAGTTGAGCTCGACAATGATAGTTTTTAAGGCCCATACCCCAAACCGGACATATTTGCTGACTTTTCCAATAAGGGTTTTAAATTAAACTTATTTGAGATTAGAAAACGAATGTGATATATAATCGTGAGGCCAATGGCAATATGGGGTTTAAATAAATGATAATTGAGAGCAGAGCACGATGCTGACATATTTTCGATCTATGTGCTTGGAGGACCACCACACTCCCCAAAACACGCCTAACTCAGACTTATTTACCGACCATGACAATGTGAAACTTAAATGAAAGGTGTGGGGAGTAGAACAAGAAACTTATACCCATTTTAGGGACCCATTTTCTGGTGGTCTACCCCTTCCCCAAAACAGCAATTATTTATTGACCATCTGATATCCCAATTTGGGGCACCTCCCAAACAACCCCCAAAGAGTAAAATTTTTTCGACCATGGCAATATGGGGCTACAGGTCAATCTGTGGCTCAAAAGATATTTGAGATTAGAAAACGGATTTGGTAACCAATTTTTGGGGCAGGTGTTTGGTAACATTAACATTTTAGTTGTTCCCAAATTAAAACTATGTTTATTTACAACTGGTTTATTATAATATAAATATTTGCAAACTCTGGACAATTTAAGGCCTGACATTCTGTTGTATCCAATCAATATAATCCGAAACACGAGTATACACGCCTGGCCACCCTTCCAGGCCACAACGATTACCAAAGGAAACAACACCCTCCAAGTACCAACGTTTCATAAAGGACTCGCGCATAAGAGGCCCTCCCGAATCACCATCACAACTGTCTTTGGAAAATTCTCCTCCGGCACATAGTTGCGAGTTGATCAGGGTCACCTTTTTTGTTGCATACTTTTTGGCGCATACATCGTTGGCCGTTACTGGAATGGCCAATTGCTTCTTTACACTCGATTGCCGAGCTAAAAAGAAACAAAAAAAAATATATATATATATAATTTTTAATAAAGTGAAACTCTTTTCATGGCATTTAGATTAATGTATACCTTCCAAAGTTCTGCCCCAACCTGCTACAATAAGCAGTTCGCCGGGAGTAATGGCTGTTCTGGTTTCTGGCAATGGCAGGCAAATGGGACGTATGAAGTCCGAGTATTGTACATCTTGATCCAGACGTATAAGGGCAATGTCATGGTAGTTGTTGGCGTTGCGAACATCATATTGTGGATGGGGAAGGACCTCGTCGAAGCCCACTTCTACCACTTTGTCATTGCAATCGGCTCTTATGCAGTCAATTTCCTCATTAATGTTGTATTCGCCCAAACGGATTCGAGTGCTGTGGAATGGATGGTAGGAAAAAATGCTTTAATGCTTAACTGTCTTCAAGTGGATGCCCAAGAACACTTACAGAGGACCAACAGCTTGTTCAATTTCACCTTTGACACAATGGGCTGCTGTAATCACATAACGTGTATTGATGAGACTTCCGCCGCAATTCAAGACCTTTTCTCCCTTTTCTGGAAACGAATAATTAAAAATAAGTTTTAGGTATTTAAATCCACTGCTAGAGACTATTTACGAGAACTCAGTCGCTTCATGTTGTCGGCTCATTACTGGCCTTTTGGCATATCGCTTATCTGTACTTACTGTTCCTGTACTCCAATAACACCATCCATGGATACTCATCCAAAACGGTATCGTTGCCATTGTAAATTTTTTTGCCAAGCGACTGATGGCCACACTTATTGGGAACGGGCAAGAGGTCATTCTTTTCAAAATCGATGTCTGTGGTGCAACATACAAGGGGAGCGGAGGAGTAGCCACATTGGGATTGCTGTATGAAACTCGTCTGCTGAGGACTTCGATTCAAATTCTTAAGTGAATTCAACAAAACCTCACAGTCATAAATGGACATACACGTGCCGGATTTTCCATTGGGGTTATTGCAACTTTCTGAGAAAAGGAGGAAACAAAAAACAAATTACAACTGGCTTATACATTACACATTTGTTAGGTAT
This sequence comes from Stomoxys calcitrans, assembly GCF_963082655.1. Taxonomy (NCBI): domain Eukaryota; kingdom Metazoa; phylum Arthropoda; class Insecta; order Diptera; family Muscidae; genus Stomoxys; species Stomoxys calcitrans. The sequence continues at coordinate 233,743,347 of NC_081553.1, read as the reverse complement.
ATTTACTCTTATTGAAAAGTTAGGACGAAATTCAAATTAAAGAATATTTTACAAAAAGCACAATGTACCGCAAAGGCATTATTTTATAAAATGAATTTCATTTATTTACTTTTTAAGGACTAGAGAAGGAGAGGGGGGTGTGGTAATTTCGTAATTTTTGTAGTACTTGGAAATATTATTTTTAAGCAAGTAAAAAGGCCGGGCAGAACTTTGGATACCCACCACCTCGGGCATATATGTAAACCACATTTAGCCATAATCCGGTGAAAAATGCATAACTTATGCCCACATAGCAGCTATGCCGAAATATGGTCCAAATTCGCCAAAGACATTGAGTGGTCTTATAACTGCAAGTCATTGTTTAAATTTGTAGAAAAAAATATTGGTGTTTTTGGTAGCTATATCCAAATATAGACCCATCTGAACAATAACACGGATGTCGAAAAGCCTAACACAACTCACTGTCCCAAATTTCGGTTAAATTGGACAATAAATGAGTCTTTTATGGGCCCAAGATCTAAAATCGAGAGATCGGTCTATATGGCAGCTATATCCAAATCTGAATCGATCCGAGCCAAATTGCAGAATGATGTCGAGAGGCCTAACACAAATCTCTGTCCCAAATTTAGGCGAAATCGGACGTTTTGAGCTGCCATATAAACCGATCAGGGATCTTGACTTCTTGATTCTCTATGCGATTCTTATGCGATTTGGCTGAAATTTTGCATGAAGTGTTTTATTATGACTTCCAACAACTGTGCTGAGTATGGTTGAAATCGGTCTATAATGTGATGTAGCTGTCATATAAACCTATCTGGGGTCTTGACTTCTTGAGCCACTAGAGGTCGCAATTATTATCCGATTTGGCTGAAATTTTGCATGAGGTGTTTTGATATAACTTTCAATAACTGTGCTAGGAAAAGTTCAAATCGGTCCATAACCTGATATAGCTACCATATAAACCGATATGGGATCTTGACTTCTTGAGCTTCTAAAGGGAGCAGTATTATTATTATTGTAAGTTATGGACCTTTGGAACTACTTGATGTCATTGATCTAAGCCAACATGAGCATAGTCATTGGACGTTGGAAGAGCTCAGACGTTGGACAAGCTTAGAGTCAACTTGAACGGTAAACAGCCACCGTTTCGGTTGACATGCTTAGCCGGGTCATCAAAAATTGAGTCTATCGTATTGACAGATCCATAAGTGCCCAAAGGAGCCATATGAATGAAGTCGAGTTCCATTCATGAATGTTTTGATTATACTTCAAGCCGATAATAAAGACTTTGAAATATACTAAATGATTTGTGTTTTATTTAAAACCAGTAAGGAAAGGCAAAAGTCGGGCGATGCCGACAATATAAACCTACCTTATATGTACAAAGTAGAAGCTATATGGGTTATTAAACAATACGTTTCGAATTTTGAACAAATATGTTCAAAATGTATCTAACTACGGTTGACAAATTACAACATTATAGCAAATTATCCAAAATCTGTCGACACCTATATTTGAGCTATATCTAAATCTGAACCGATTTCGACCAAACTTGTTAGTGGTCGAGGAAGGCATTGTACAAAATTTTGCGAAGATTGGCCAATAAAGTAAAGTAAAGTTTTCAAGTAAGATGAGAATTAGTTAATGATCGAAATTTGAAACGGGAGGTTCATGCCATAAATATATAGTGAATTAAAAATAAAGATACCATCTTTATTCTGATGTTTTGATTCTTATGTCAACATCTTTTAATTATACCCCACACCACTACTGTGGTATAGGGTATTATAACTTTAACTATAACTGCATTTGCTTGTAGCACCCAAAAGGAAGAGAGTTAGACCCATTGATAAGTAAACCGATCGACCAGAACAACTCTCTGATTCGATTTAGCTATGCCCGTCTGTCTGTCCGTCCGTCCGTCCGTCCGTCTGTCAGTCCGTCCGTCCTTGTTAATTTGTGTTCAAACTACAGGTCGTAATTTTCATTCGATCGTGTTCGAATTTGGTATGGACATATTTTTCAGCCTAGAGGCAAAGTTTATTGAAATTGGAAAAAATCGGTACAGATTTGGATATAGCTTCCATATATATGTTCGTCCGATTTGCAGTAATAATGCAATAAAATGGTCATTTGTTAATCGATTCTCTTGAAGTTTGGTAGCAAGGATTTTATTATGGCTCTCAATATTACTGGTGAATTTCAAAGAAATCGTTTCAGATTTGGATATAGCTCCCGTATATAAGTTCGTCCGATTTGCAGTAATACTGCAATAAAATGGTCATTTGTTAACCGATTCTCTTGAAATTTGGCAGGAAGGATTTTCTTATGACTCTCAATATTACTGGTGAATTTCATAGAAATCGGTTCAGATTTAGATATAGCTCTCATGTATTTATATATCGCCTGATTTTCACTCCTAGACCCACTGCAAGCGCATTTATTGACCAATCTTCCCAAAATTTTGTACAACGCTTTCCTCGGCGAATTCCACAATATCCATAAAGTTTGGTCGAAATCGGTTCAGATTTAGATATAGCTCCCATGTATTTGTTCGTCAGATTTGTTATAATTTGTTGTCATTGGTCAACCGTAGTTAGTACTTTGCTTTGCTCGAAATTTGATACAGGAATTTTAATAATTTATCTGGATACAACCGCCGAGGTCCATCAAAATTGCTTCAGAATTAGATGTAGCCCCCCTTTTGTGTGTTATAGGGTAGGTGTAGGGTATATAAAGTCGGCAGTCGGTTTATAATATATGTCTCCCTATAATTTATAGCTGAACTTTTTTGTGAACCACCCTATACTTATTGAACTTCTTCCACATGCACAAACAAATTGTCGTAGGTATTGCAAATTTGCACATTGTAGAAATTTCCCATGCTCAACTTGCCAATTAGATGTTATTGGGTGATTTAATATTTCAACTTGTGTTTGCTATCAACTGATTATAATTCTCAGAAGGCAATGAAGGAAATTATATCCAAATCATTTTATTTTGTCTTGACTGAGCTGTGAGTTTCAATTGGTAATTCCAGCATCTTTTGGTCATGCGATAGCCCAGCTTTCACTAAACACAACTTTGACTTTAAGTAGAAGTGAAGTAAACGACGATTACGTGACCAATAAAATATTAATGCAGGTGTCATAGGATTCTATTAGCATCCCGTCCTGTCCGGCAACAAATGACAAATGCCATTTGACTAAATTGGTTTTATGGTGATAGCAATTCCCAAGACGATTCATTGTGGAGGTACGTGTGCAACACCTAAGTGAGTGTAAATGTCAGATTCTTAAATTATCAACTGTTGCTGCTGTGGCCAGGAACTTTATTTTTGCCAGGACATTAAAAGTTCCATTTCCGGTAAATGAAAATGTAAATGGGGACATGTGTTAAGGAAGATTGAACGAAAAACGTTTCCACGAGAAAATGATGATTTATCAGAGACATGGAATATCCTATTCAGGTCTTGCAATAGTTATAAGGCACTGAGGCGGTTTCTCTCTTCATTGCAAGCAAGCCAGTATCATAACTTGGGGAAATGCCCCAAAACTAGTTTTGTTTGATATATTTGACAATACACCAACGCATGACAAGCACATGAAGTTTAATCGTAAAAATAATTTCAGTTTCTTAAGAACATTGTCATGTTGTTGTTTTACCTGAAATGCGTCTTGTGAAGAATTGGGAACTTGTTTTATTTTGGCAAAATTCTCTTGAACGTCAATTTGTGTAATTTTTTTTTTATTTTGCACCTTATTTGCAATTCACTTCATATGCTTGGGGAAAAACCAAAAACATTTTGTTTGATCACAGACAAAACTGATTCCAAGCCGGTTGCCGGTTGTGCAGTGAAGCGAATATTTATAAACAACGCCTCTTCTCGAGCAGGCAATTGTTGAGGCTTCAGCCGTTGTGATTTTTATTAATTGACGTTAATGTGCTGGGCTAAAATTTAATCATCTCACAAGTTCGGTTTGCAGTACAACAAGTTGGTGAATCATTTGCGTATAGCTCAAACACGACGCATTGAATCACATTAATCACAGTCATATAAAATAGAATTTTTTTTTCAGACCGGCAACATAAAATTATGTAAACATTTTTACAAAATATTGTTTTTATAAGAAACTAGCCGACCCAGGCCCGCTCCGCTGCGCCTTCTTTTACTTTATGTGGAAAAAAAGTTTCCTTGCAATATTTATTTTCGACCATTAAAGAGCTTTTAGTGAAATACCATGCAAACTTGACTAACAATTTAACAATAAAAGTGCCTTTATCTGAATCCCATATGATCATTATTAGTCTACGAATTTAAGTTTGGATGTAAGGTGTACTCCATACTTAAAATACTTCATTTCAGCCCGATATTCTCATGATGTATGATTTAGTAGTGTTTTCGGGGGAGAGGTGGTCCCCCAGATACTTGGCCGCGAAAAAATATCAGCATCGTGCTCTTCTCTCAAATACCATTTATTTAAACCCCATATTGCCATTGGCTTAAGAGGAGTTTACAGAATGATGCGTCCCCCAAACACATGGCCCCAAAATAGATTATCAAATTCGTTTTCAAATCTCAAATACCTTTCATTTGAGCCACATATTGCCATGGTCGAAAAATGTTTTCCCTTTGGGGGTGTTTTGGGAAAGGGGTGATGCCCCAAATACATGGTCCTTCATTTGGATATCAAATTCGTATTCTACTCCCAAATACCTTTATTTGAGCCCCATATTGCGATGGTCAGTAAAAAATTGCTGATTGTGTGGTATTTTGGGAAAGGGGTAGACCCCCAGAAAATTGGTCCCGAAAGTGGGTATCAATTCTTGTTCTACCCCCCAATTCTTTTCATTTAAGTTCCACATTGACATGGTCGGTAAATATGCCCGATTTAGGGGTGTTTTGGGTATCGGGGTGGTCCCCCAAACACTAAGCCCGGAAAATATATCAGCAACGTGCTCTATTCTCATATATCTATTTATCATTTATTTGAATCCCATATTGCCATTGCCTCAAAATTGGATATCAAATTCGTCTTCTAATCTCATTTAAACTTCTATTGCAAAAGTCAGCAAATATGTCCGGTTTGGGGTATTGGCCCTAAAAACTATAAATATTTAGTTCCACTCTCTTTACGACCCAAATTGTCTTGGTGAGCAAATACGTCCTATTTGGAGTTGTTTTGGTGGTGGGATGTCCGCTAAATAGTTTGTCCCCAATGTTAATATCAGATACGTGGTCTACTCCCGAACACCTTTAATTTGAGCCCCATATTTCCATAGTCGGCAAACATGACCGGCTTGGGGGGTGTTTTGAGGGATAGGCGGCCACTCAGTGAGTTGGCCTTGAAAATTTATATCGGATTCGTGTTCTATTCTAAAAACAATCTTATTTGAGCCTCATATTACAATAGTCAGCAAATACTTCTTATTTGGATGGTGTAGTGAGGGATGGGTGGCCCCATAGACACTTTACCCGAATATTGATATCAAATTCGTGCTTTACTCCCAAAGACCTTTCATTTGAGCCTCATATTGCTATGGTCATAAATTTGTCCACTTTGGGGGATGTTTCTGGTGAGAGGCGGCCGCCCCAAACACTTGGTCCCATATTTGGACGTCGGATTCGTGTTCTACATTCAACTACCTTTTATTTAAGCCCCATATTACCATGGTCAGTAAATAAGTCCTGTTTGGGGGGTGTTCTGGGAAAGGGGTGGACCCCCAGAAACGTTTTCTCACATTTGGATATCAGATTCGTTTTCTACTCGCAAATACTTTTCATTTGAGTCCCATATTGCCATGGTCGGTAAATATGTCCGATTTAGGGGTGTTTTGGGACTTGGGGTGGTCCACCTAGCACTTGATCCGACAATTGGATATCATATACGTTTTCTTATCCTAAATACCTTTCATTTGAATCCAATATTGTCGTGATTGGTCTAAATATATGTTTGGTAGGTTTTAGGATGGGGCGGCCCCCCTAGGTACCCCGTCCGAAACTTGGATACCAAATTTTTATTTTTAGGGTGCTTTATGAGAGCACCCGAAATTTCGCTTAAATCGCACCACCCATCTCCGAGATCTGGCGTTTCTGAAAATTAGGGTAAGGGGGAGGGTCCGCTCCCCCTTCAGATATCAAAAAATGTAATACCCTATTTTCACCTCGGGATCATTATGCACCATCAGTGAAATTTGAAAAATCGGTTCAGCCATTTCTGAGTCTATACGGAATACACAAACAAACAAATCTACAAACAAACACAAATTGATTTGTATATATAAAAACAAGTAAAAAGGCGTTAAGTTCCGCCGGGCCGAACTTTGGATACCCACCACCTCGGATATATATATAACGAAATACTGGTCTTTTTAGTAGTTATATCTAAAAATAAACCGATCTGAACTATATACCACACAAATTTCAGTGCAATCGGATTAAAAATGCGTCTTTATGGGGTCAAGACTTTAAATCGAGAGATCGGTTTATATGGCAGCTATATGCAAATCTTGATCGATCTAGACCAAATTGCAGAAATATGTGGAGGGGCTTAACTTAACTATTTGTCCCAAATTTCGGCAACATCGGACAATAAATGCGCTTTTTATGGCCCCAAAACCTAAAACCGAGAGATCGGTCTATATGGCAGCTATATCCGGACCGATCTGAGCCAAATTGACAAAGGATGTTGAAGGGCCTAATATAACTCACTGTCCCAAATTATCTCAAAATCGGATAATAAATGTGGCTTTCATGGGCCTAAGACCATAAATTGGAGAATCGGTCTATATGGCAGCTATATCCAAATCTGAACCGATCTGAGCCATATTAACGGAGGACGTTGAAGGGCCTAAGGCAACTCACTGTCCCAAATTTCAGCAAAATCGGGTAATAAATGTAGCTTTTATAGGCCTATGACCCTAAATCGGAGGATCGGTCTATATGGCAGCTATATCAAAATTTAAACCGATATGAGCCATATTGACGGAGGATGTCGAAGGGCTTAAGACAACTCACTGTCCCGAATTTCAGCAAAATCGGATAATAAATGTGGCTTTTATGGGCCTAAGACCCTAAATTAGAGGATCGGTCTATATGGCAGCTATATCCAAATCTGGACCGATCTGGGCCAAATTGACGGAGGATGTCGAAGGGCCTAACACAACTCACTGTCTTAAATTTCAGCAAAATCGGATAATAAATGTGGCCTTTATTGGCCTAAGACCCTAAATCGGCGGATCGGTCTATATGGGGGCTATATCAAGATATAGTCCGATATAGCCCATCTTCGAACTTAACCTGCTTATGGACAAAAAAAGAACCTGTGCAAAATTTCAGCTCAATATCTCTATTTTTGAAGACTGTAGCGTGATTTCAACAGACAGACGGACGGACATGTCTAGATCGTCTTAGATTTTTACGCTGATCAAGAATATATATACTTTATAGGGTCGGAAATGGATATTTCGATGTGTTGCAAACGGAATGACAAAATGAATATACCCCCATCCGTCGTTGGTGGGTATAAAAAATGAAAAATTAAAGCAATCCTATTGTTTTGATAAATGAACGCCCACTGTTAAAAGTAGGCGTAGTAGGCTCAAAAATCTGTCAGCGTAGTTTTAACTCCCTTATAGTCGCTGGTTCAAAATTTTACAGTCCTAGCTGCTACCTGGGATTTATTGCATCTAAAACCGGTTATTGAGCCCATAGTGCAATGCAGGTGTATATGGTTGATGGTTGTTTTGCGAGGTAGGATGGCCTCCAGACATTTCAATCCGGAATCTTCTTCTAAATCTGGGGTTCTGGACACATTGATTATTATTTTCTTCACCATAGGATGAGGTATAGTAACCTCGTTGTTCCGTTTGTAATACCTCAAAATATTGGTCTTAGAAGCCATAAATGATTGTCAAGATAGTTAAGTCAATCTAGCCATTCGTCTGTCGTTACGTTTCCGTCCGTCTGTCGTACGCACGCTAACTTTCGAACGAGAACGAATTTTTAAAATAGGTCAGTTGGGTTTAAAATGGACGAAATCGATAAATTTTTAGCTATAACTCTCATATCAACCGATTTGCCCATTATATTTCTTGATCCGATTTGACTGAAATTACGCACAATAACTTTGTCAATAACTTCCAGCAGCTGTATCTGAATAAGTCGAAAATATGATTTATATATGATTTAGCTCCCATAGGAACAGTCTTCCGATTATAACTTTAAAACCTCTAAAGGGCACAATTTTTATCCAATTTTTGACAAAATTTTGCATGATGGTTTTTCCTATGTGTCTTTTCGTGGTGGTATAAGTGTTTGTAACCCGTTTGCCATAGTATTCCCAATATCTAGAGGTGACTACCTACCCAATAAATGTTCACACCTTGGATAATTATCAAGACTTTACAGGGTAAATACCCATACTTTTTTGATTGTTCAAATAAACAGCAACTGTTTTGAATATCTGTCTCCACTAACTAACCTCTGCCAAGTTGTTAGCATGTTTAAATCAAAGTAATCCCCCTTTAGTTTGTTTGGGATTACCCATGTTATACCATGTAGTCCCACCCAGGTACACGTACAGATGTAAATCAATACTCAGCCATCAATTAAACACCGTTGTGCGTCGTAGTACTACACGAGTCATACTCACGTTGTGCCTTGACTTTGGGGCAATCAATTAACAGGAGACAAACGATGACAATCAGAGACCATAAAGATGGCACTGACCAACGGCTTTGGCCATGTACAGAGAACATTTCTTGCACTCTTGACTTCTTGCACTCTTCAATGTATTATTAGCACTGAATACAACACAATCTCTATTTCAGTCTCTCCCGTTTCGTTATCAATTGTCTAAAGACAATGTTGAATGTGACCTTTGATTGAACCGCTTTGGGAAGATTGAAGTCGAACTGAAATCTAGCCGCGAGCAAAACAATTAACGATGCTCATTCACTGTGTTCTTCGATGCGTTTGCTAACGTACCACTGCCGTCGCGTCGTATGGCTGACTGGCTGGCTACAGCGTAAGCGGAATGCGATGGTTATAATCAACCTTTTGTTTAGGTGGTCCGCGACGAACTGTTCATTCATTGTTTAAGATTAGCTTTTGAGTTGCTGGTGTTTTAAGAGACTTGATACTGGGTATGCTGTATAGGTTGAGAGAGCTATTATCTGTATGGATTAATCGTGCATAACAGTGTTGCCATTTATTGGCCAATTATTGTTAGACGGAAAATTACAGGAATAAGACAAAAGAAATGCAAAGGAGGCAAGTAATAAATTTTTGGTTTGAAGGGCAAAAAGGTGAAATCTTGAATAACATGTATTTTGCTTAAGATTAACATAAGCTTACTCATTTTATATGGGGATTGTTTTGAGCATCTTGGCGATTGAATGAGGTTTTTTAGGCCTCAAAAAGTCATATTAGGCGATGAGTTTTTATGAAACCCAATTTCAGCTATGAATAATCGTGGGCGGTATTTGATCCCATACCAATTTCACAAAATCCGAGAATAGGTTTATCAGACCTAATTAAGGCCTCCAACAATAAAACACATAAATCATTTGTTTTGATGCTGGAGGCTTTAATTACACACTACGTCACAAATTTTAGGCCAATTTGATGAAAACTTTGACCATTAAGGGCGGTATGCATCTCAAACGAAGACTTCGTTGCCATAGGGAATGAATTGACATATCCTAACCAAAATTTTCGGTTTGCAGGGCTACAGAAAAAATTTGATTAATATTTTTTTGTTTTATTGCCAGAAAACTATTGCTTTAATCATTTTTTGCACCGCCTATCGAATTTATTTCTACAAAATAAAGCTTAATTATGAATAATGCGTACTTTATCAGCAAAAACAAGTATAAGCGTGCTAAGTTCAGCCGGACCGAACTTTGAATACCCACCACCTCGGGTATAAATGTAAACCACCTTTCGTAAAAATCCGGTGAAAATGCATATCTTGCGCCCCATTGCAGCTATATCAAAATATGTTCCGATTTGGACCAAATACTAATAAGTACAAGTCATTGTTCAATTGTGTATAAAAAATATTGGTCTCTTAAGTAGCTATATCTACAAATAAACCGATCTAAACCATATATCACACGGATGTCGAAAAACCAAACATAAGTCACTGTGTCATATTTCAGTGAAATCGGATTATAAATGCGTCTATTATGGGGCCAAGTCTTAAAATCGAGATATGGGCCTATATGGCAGCTATATCCAAATTTTAACCGATTCGGTCCAAGTTGCAGACAAATGTCGAAGAGCCTAACACAACTCACAGTTCCAAATTTCGGTAAAATCGTACAATAAATGGCCTTTTTATGGGTCCAAAACCCAAAATCAAGAGATCGGTCTATATGGCAGCTATATCCAAATATGGACCGATCTGAGTCAAATTGAAAAAGAATTTTGAAGGGCCTAACACAACTCACTGTCCCAAATTTCGGCGACATCGGAGAATAAATGCGCTTTTTATGGACCCGAAACCTTAAATCGAGAGATCAGTCTATATGGCAGCTATATCCAAATCTGGACCGATCTGGGCCATATTGCAGAAGTATGTCGAGGGGCTTAACCTAACTCACTATCCCAAATTTTGCCGAATCGGACAATAAATGCGTATTTTAAGGGACCAAAACTTTAAATCGAGAGATCGGTCTATATGGCAGCTATATCCAAATCTTGACCGATCTGGGCCAAAATTAAGAAGGATGTCAAGGAGTCTCACAAAACTCACTGTCCCAAATTTCAGCAAAATCGGATTATAAATATTTTGCTTTTATGCTTCTATGGGCCTAAAACCCTAAATCGGCAGATCGGCCTACTGGCAGCTGTATCAAAATCTGGACCAATCTGAGCCTATATGTCAGCTATATCCAAATCTGGACCGATTTGGTCCAAAATGAAGATTGATGTTAGGCCCTTCTAACATAACTCACTGTCCCAAATTTCAGCAAAATCGGATAATAAATGTGGCTTTTATGGGCTTAAGACCCTAAATTGGCAGATCGGTTTATATGAGGGCTATATCAAGATATAGTTCGATATGGCCCATCTACGAACTTAACCTGCTTATGGACAAAACAAGAATCTGTGCAAAACTTCAGCTCAATATGTCTATGTTTAAAGACAGTAGCGTGATTTCAACAGACAGACGGACGGACAAGGCTAGATGGTCTTAGATTTTTATGGTGATCAAAAATATATATACATTAAAGGATCGAAAATGGATATTTCGATGTGTTGCAAACGGAATGACAAAATAAATATACCCCCATCTTTCGATGGTGGATCTAAAAATATCTTCTAGTTGCTTCCACATGTCGTATTTTTGTCAAAACTGCGATAATATTTGTCAAATTGCTTTAATCTAGCCGTCCCCAGTCGCATGTCCCATTTGCACTTTTTGGGTACCAAAATGTACGAATTTTGAATAGATCATTTAGTTGTCAATTCAAATTTTGCCCATGAACATTCCACTAAGGAACAAGGGCAATCTTCTCACTTATTAATGATTGCAGTCCGATTCAAATTCAGGCTCAATGATAAGGGGCCTCCTTTTTATAGCCGAATCCGAACGGTGTGCCGCATTGCGACACCTCCTTGGAGAGAAGTTTTACATAGCATAGTACCTCACAAATGTTGCCAGCATTAGGAGGGGAAAACCACCGCTAAAATTTTTTGTCTGATGGTCTCGCCAGGTTTCGAACCCAGGCGTTCAGCGTTATAGGCGGACATGCTAACCTCTGCTCTACGGTGGCCCATTACCCATTTAGTTACCCATTATATATTTAATTCTTGTACCAACATGCCCAATTACATACATTAAGCTCCATCTGTAAAGAAATTAGAAAATGGTACCAATTACGGTACCAACATTTTCGAATTGTGAAGAGATCATTTAGTCACACATTATATATTTCTTAGTTGTACCTATATGTAAAATTTTAATAACTCTAGCTTTATCTAAACAGAAGGTGCCAAATGGTACCGACTGCGAT